>NC_049234.1:19051873-19352825 GCF_011100685.1 Canis lupus familiaris | reverse complement strand
TTTTATTGGGATATATCATCTATTGAGCTCTGCCTCAGGGTTTGTATTTTATGAAATAATGCAGTAGGAAGCCTTAGCAGGGTTTTGGGGAAGAGAGACCAGGTTTGAATCTAGTTCTGACATTTATAGACTGGGTGACTTTGAGAAAGAGATTAACTGGGTCTCAGTTTCCTCATTTGTGAAGTCGGAAGAACAGTTCCTCCCACCTTCAAAAGCTGTAAGAACAATAAAAGCGAGAATGCATATGACATGTGTGGGACAAGGCAGGTGTTCAAGGTGAATTCCTCATCCTTTCTGTGGAAGCACAGATTCACTGGATCATTCAAGCAATTTGTTTCCAGCACTTACTAAATGCCAGGAATTGTGCTAAGTACTAGGAATATAGTAGTTAAGACAGACAAGGCCCTACAGTTTTGGAGCTACTAGAGACAGATAGATAAAGATATATGAACTATTATCAGATTCTGATAAATGCTGTCTTGAAAACATAAGACAGGGGAATGTGATAAAGAGTAACCGGAGGAAGATAAGGAGATATCACAGGGCATTTAAGAAAGCCTCTTCTGAAAAACTGAACTTTAAACTAAGTAAGAGTTGAATGACAACAGTAGAGCCAGTCATCTAACCTTAGGCAGGAAGACTTGGTATTTGGGAGGGACAGATGCAAGGCCAATGGAGCAATAAGCAAAACAGAGTAGGAAATAATGTTATTTTCATCAGGGTCCAGATCATGGACACCGTAGTCCACCGGAAGGCGTCTGGACCTTATTCTCATTGTAATGGGAATCCATTAGAGGATTTTAAGTGCCAGAGTCACTTGATTAGATTTATTTGAGGGCAGACACAGATACAAGCATGATATATTTGTGAAATGTAAAAATTTTGTCCTGTCTATAGTGGAGGACAGCTACTAGAAGATGACATAAAATAAAGTTATAATAGACAATGTGGTCCAGAAATGGGTTTCAACGTGATGTGATTTAAAAAAAAAAAAAAAAAGGATGTCATTCAAGGTTGTGACATGAAGCCTTGTTTAAATGACAGTCATTAAACTGCAGCCTATAGCCTTGTGGAAGATACTTTATTTCTCTTCGAAGTAGAAGAAAAGAGGTAAGAAATAGAATTGTTCCTCCTGGAAGAGTTTCTTCCTCCAGGATTTCCATATTAAGATGCTGACATTAAATGGCCTTAAGTACCGAAAGGTCCTAGTGTGGTTCAAGGTCAGGCACACAGAAGATAGTAAATTAGAGCTCCTTCTCTTCTTTCCTCCTTCCCCCCTTGGCCTTGAAATGAACCATAGTCTATTGCTATGGAATTCCTAAAGGATGAGTGAAGAGTTGCCAAAGAGAAAATGTAACAAACAACCTCTTCTACCAATGCACTGAATGGTTGGCTAAACTTTCGAGGATTCCCGTATTTCATGCTCCACTCTTGAGTTGTAATGCCCAGTGACAAGCCCTCTAAGCCAGAGGTTTACAGGTTTCACTTTTTAAGCAAAAGAACCATCAAAAGAAAAACTGCTCCAAATTCAAAGATGCTAGATCAAGTGAGAATTTTAATGACTCTACAGCTGTTGTTTTGCAGGCACGGGAGCGAGGAGGATGGGATGAGGCAAAACAGCAAACTTATTCGAAAAGATGCAACTAATTGTTCTCTCTCTCTCTTTTTTTTTATGAGAGCCTCGATTCAGATAAAACTAAAAATAAGGTTACAGTTTGGGGCCTCTTGTAACATCCGTTTCCTTTTAGGTCTCTGGGAACAAACATTTTCCTACTGCATGGGGAGCAGGTTGTTGGAAGGGAAGGGGAGAAACAGACTAAAGGCAAATGTTTCAAACACACTTGAGATCACGTAAGAGTCTAATAATTGACCAGTCTAATAATTGACTAAAACTCCGTTCCATTTACAACTGAAAGGGAATAGAAGGGAAGGGAGAAGAAATGGGTAGGAAATATCAGAAAGGGAGACAGAACATGAAGACTCCTAACTCTGGGAAACGAACTGGGGGTGGTGGAAGGGGAGGAGGGTAGGGGGTGGGGGTGACTGGGTGGCGGGCACTGAGGGGGGCACTTGATGGGATGAGCACTGGGTGTTATTCTGTATGTTGGCAAATTGAACACCAATAAAAAATAAATTTATTATTAAAAAAAGGAAAAAAATAAAAACAAAAACAAAAAAAACAACTGAGGTCAGGCTGGAAGCCCCCCTGCTCTGCACATTCATATATGCTCCCTGCCCTGCATCTCAGCAATCCCACCCTGCAGCCTCGCTGCCTGAGCCGGGCCCACCTGCCTCAGTCAGCCTGCAGAGAGGCAGGCATGAGAGCTCGGTGGCCCAGGCACAAAGGTCCCAGATTTCTCTACTACAGTCCTGAAAAGAATTGGGGTAGACCTTGTCACTCTCTCAAAGGACACATGTTCTTTGAAGGTCTTCCAGATGTTCTGGAGAAGTAAACTTTAATACAAGTATGAGGGGCATCTGGGTGGCTCAGTAGATTAAGCATCTGCCTTCAGCTCAGGTCATGAATCCCGAGGTCCTTGGACCGAGTCCCACATCGGGCTCCCTGCTCAGTGGGGAGTCTGCTTCTCCCTCCGCCTGCCACTCCCCCTGCTTGTGCTCTCTCTCTCTCAAATGAATAAATAAAATCTCAAAATAAAATACAAATATAAAGGTCTCCTCTCATTATGGATTCAGGATGCCATTTAGGGATGCCTGGGTATCTCAGTGGTTGAGCGTCTGCCTTCAGCACAGGTCAGGATCCCAAAGTCCCAGGATCAAGTCCCACACCGGGCTCCCAGCAGGGAGCCTGCTCCTCCCTCTGCCTATGTCTCTGCTTCTCTCTGTGTCTCTTATGAATAAATCAATGAAATTAAAAAAAAAAAAAGGATGCCATTTAAACCAAGTAAGGAGCTCTCTTTTGGGTCTCGGAAGGTCTAGAAGTGTTAACGGGGGGAAAGACAGCCTTCAGTTCCTTCAGTCTGGGGTCTGTCCTATCCATATGCTGGTGGCCCACATCTTAAAACTTTCCAATCCCCATAAAAAGGTGAAATAAGAGAGAGAGAAATGGTACGCATGAGAAACACAGCTACAAAATGATCTCTGCCTTGCCAAATAAAGTAATGAAATTCAGCAGCCAGAGTCACAAAGGCTCAGGCACAAGGCTCTATCCACATCGGAAAACTAGAGAAAACCAGGACCATGACTCGAGGGGTCAGCCTGGTGTTCCACAGAGACAGTTAATCTGAAGACAAAATGAGGCACTCTACACCGTTCTGGGGAAGCTCTTGCCAGTCAGAGGTGCTAAAAGGTGGCTTCTAGCCAGAATTTTGGATCATTTCTACCCCTCTTCTCCAACCAAGCAGGTCAATCATTGTCCAGGTCAGCAGGTAAACTCCCATGGGGTGGCTTCCCTGCTCCCACCTCCCAGAGCATCAAACAAGCAGACACACTGCCCTGAGTTTTCCTGGACAAGGGCAAAGGACAACAGCAATGTGACAGGTCAGTGGAAACAAGCCTCAAGGCTGGATTATACAAATGGATTTTTATGTAAGTGGAGTAATTCCAGGGCAAATAAATATGGTAAAATAGGAAATAATCCAGTGTTTTCTATGAGAAAATTATGTACTATGTAATTTAAATGAATATACACAGTTAAATTATATGGAAAGGCATGGTATTCTCTTTTTTGTTCAACCAGCAATACAATTCAAAACTCTCTTTCTGTATTCATCCCAATAGAGTTTGACCAAAAGCAGCTTCTTTGAACATTTTTATATTTTAAGAGAGACAGCAGGAGCAGGGGTAGAGGGACAGAGGGAGAGTGAGAGAGAGAATCTTAAGCAGACTCCATGCTCAGTGCAGAGCCTGACGTGGGGCTCGATCTCATGACCTAAGCCGAAAGCAAAAGTAGGACGCTTAACTGATTGAGCCACCCAGGCATCCCTCTTTGAATAGATTTAATGCTATCTCTTAACAAATATAAGACTCCATTTGAGTGTTTCTATTAAATGATAAGATGTGGTGTTAGGCAATTTTTTTAATATGCTAATGCATTCCCTGAACTTCCAAAAGGGGGTAAAGCATGCAACAGTTTAAAACAGTTTTGATCACGGGAGTGTTTGGGTGGCTCAGTCGGTTGAGTGTCCAACTTTTCATTTCAGCTCAGGTTGTGAGATTGAGTCTCTGAGCTGGGTGTGGAACCTGTTTAAGATTCTCTCTCTTTCTCTCTCTCCCTGCTTCCCACTGCTCTTGGGTATGGGTGCACACTCTCTCTCTTAAATTAAATAGATAGATAGATGATAGATAGATAGATAGATAGATAGATAGATAGATAGATAGATAAAACAGTTTTGATCACAGAACCTTAGGTCAGGATATTGTGCTGGACTAGAGGGCTGTATAATAATACAACTTTGGAAATATTGCTCTAATAAATTCTGTACTGCTGAGGCACCTAGGTGGCTTAGTGAGTTAAGTGTCTGTCTACAGCTCAAGTCATGGTCCCAGGGTCCTGGGATCAAGTCCCAAGACAGGCTTCCTGCTCAGCAAGGAGTCTGCTTCTCCCTCTTGTGCCTCTTCCCTGGCTTGTGTGCTCTCGCTCACTCTGTATCTCAATTAAATAAATAAAATATTTTTAAAAAATTCTGTACTGCTCCAAAACATATGAAAACCATTGTATATCCCTTGAGAAAATGAGAATATGAACCATATGAAGTAGTAGCTTATGAAATTGAAAAGAATATATCAGGTCACCCACCCATCAGGGTACATACATTAGGGAGTTAATTAACTGATTGACTGACAATGCCTAGAACAATTTATTCATGTTCATCAATAAAGAGAGACTACAATCAATTACATGGCCAAGCAAAACAAGGTCTTTAGCTACAGTGTAAATCCATCGCTTTCCCCAAAGCAAACATGCTTTAAGTCAAAGCCCCATGTGAGTGAGTGTATGCTAGGCAGTGAAGACCTCTGCCAAAAATAATTCATACTAGGTGCTTTACTGTGGAAATAAAATATAAAACTCTTCCCCCCCAGCCAAGAGTTCCATTAGAAAATGACAAATTCAGCCTCGGCACAGATACAAATGCTTGCCCTGTATGCTCCTGGCCAACTTTCCTACTCTGAGCTTCTTTGGTGCAGTGCCTGCTGCAGACTGAGGGGATAGCAAGAGCCTGCCACCCAGATGGACCTGGCCAACAAGGCTTCTGCCTGTTGGCCAGAGCTCCTGACCTGGTGAGCCTGTTGCATGATGAGGTGTTCAAATCAGGCTGCAGAGTCAATCCCTACTCCTATAGCACCGATTACCCAGACTGGCTGGAATCTGTGCTCTGTGTGCCCTGAGCTGGTCTCTGCCGCCCACCTTTCTTTTCCAGTGGGTACATCAGTGCCAGGTGGTAAGTGCTGGAAATCAGTGCTGTGAAGATCCAAGTCATGCCCAGTGCCTTCCTGGTTTGCTGGGCCAGGGAAAGGACTGAAGGGAGAGGGGGAGAGTGTTGAAGACATGAACAGAGGAATGATCTGTAGCTTTCAAGACTTCTGCATCCTCCCACAACTGAGATAATCAAGGCATGAGTGTCCTCTGGGGAATGTTTTACAGATGACAGAACAAAACTGGGCTAGGTAAAGGTGTTTTTCTTCTTTTTTAAAAAAGATTTTATTAGAGAGAGAGAGTTTGAGAAGGAGAAGTAGAGAGAATTGGAAGCAGACTCCACACTGAACACAGAGCCTGATGTGGGGCTCAATCTCACATCCACAAAATCACAACCTGAGCGAAAATCAAGAGTCAGATATTTATATGACTGAGACACCCAGGGGCCCCAAGTAAGGGTGTTTTGAAGCAGAAAACGAATGCTCTCACCATCCTCTTCTATGATATTTCTGTATAAATAAAAACAATGTGACAGATAGTGACTACACTTCCCCAGGTGAGCCCTGAGTAATCTATAGAATTGTCAAATCAGTATGCTGTACACTGGAACTCATATAACATTGTTAATTATACTTCGATTTAAAAAGCTTTAAAAAACCAATATATACATAGACATATACACATATGTCTGTCTGTATGTATATGTGTATACATACTATAAGAAGTCTAGAAGAATATAAATCAAAACATGAACAGGACTATGCTTTACTGTATGTCAATTATACCCCAATAAAGCTGTTTAAAGTTAATGTTAATTATGGTTATCTCTGAGCTATGAAAGATTATAGGCAATTATAATTTTTTTCTGCTGGTCTATATTTTCTACGTTTTCTTGACTCTCTATACATTACTTTAATACCATTCAACTTTTTTGATGTTTGTGTCATTGCACGGTATAAAGTGTTTTCACATATTTAGTCCATAAAACAGCAGAAGGAAATACGATTATTGTTTGAAAGAGGACAAAATGGGCTCTGAGATAGTTATAGGACTCGTTCAAAGCCATACAGCTAGAAATTAGCAGAACCAAAACAGGAATCCAGATCTCCTCTTCCAAATTCCATGACTTCTGTTTTCTTTTGCTCACTACTTGCTATCTCACATGGTCTAAGCATGCTCCACTAGCTGCATAAATCCCCCTGGAATATACTTTGTATAGAACTGAAGCAGAAGAGTTGTCATATAAGACTTGAGCAAAAAGCAAATATTTTATGTTCAAACTCAGTACTAGTTAAGGGGAGAGATGAGAAAAACTAAGGGAGGGCTGGAGACCAATGAGGCCCCGTCAGAGTGACAGGAAACCTTTTCTTCTTGGTCACTGCGTCACACGCTCTTGGCTTCATTTCAACCCTCTTCAGAAAGGGAAAAGGAAACTTGACCAAAATGGGACCAAAACACTCAAGGAGAGAAAGTCCAGGTGGCAGAAAACAATGAAATGAGACTAGAGGTATTTAGACATGATTCAATTGGAGATACCTTCATTCCTGCCGCCGCTGCTGGGCCACTGGGGTCCACGGCCTGGATGTGGCACGGCTTACTTCCCCGCACCACAAAGCCCCAACCAACAGCGTCACCAACAATCTGGAGAGGAAAACCACAATTAGCAATCGGCAGACGGTCTCTGGCAATTTGCCTGTCCTTCCAAGAGAAAGAAAACCCGTCCAGGATTAAGTGCATGCCCTGATATTTCTCTTCCCTGTTCCACCTGGACCTGGGAGGAAGGGAGGGAAAACAGAACACTTTTGCTTCTATCACAAACACAAGCACATCTTTGCAGCAAAGGTGGTCAAGAAATAGCAGTTTGGCAGAAAGATCATCTCTTTCTTAGGCCGCTATGCAATTTAATATCAGACTCAAGTGGAAAGTTTAGAAGATCATGAAAACATTGTTGAAATTTCTCTCCAGACTCAATTTTGGTTCCAAGTTTATTCTTTTTCCCTGGATCCAGATGATACTTTCTCAGTGATCTTGCTACATCCTTAAAGTTCAAAGTAACCATTTCAATTACTAACAGTGAGAAATATGAAGAGTTTTGGCTTTGTTGAAACACAATTTTCTCTACCAAGAAAAATAAGTGAATAAGTACACGAAGTTCACAGTTTACAAGTAGGTGCTGTTGAAAAGTGGTTTGGAACTAGAGGGTGCCTTTTCCTATGGAATCATTAGAATTGACAATTACATTCCCTGGGCAGAGCACTGGGTGTTACACTGTAAGTTGGCAAATTGAATTTAAATTAAAAGATAGTAATAAAAAATATACAAACCCCAACTGAAATACAGAAGACACACATTTACAATTATTAGCAATGCTGGCATTTACTTTTAAAACCAAAAAGAAATACTTAGAAATATAATCAACTGTTTCTCGAATGCTCAAGATGGAGGCAAGGTGGGGAAGCAAATGCAATTTTTGTGACCATTCTCAAAAAAGATGTTTAGGACCTTCATTGGCTTTAGGCTTTGCTGGTATTATACTCAATTTCACTTCCAAAAGTATAGTTTACCTTTTCCCCTGGAACAGACATATTTCTGATGCTTTTTTCATATTGACTGGCTATGGCTGGGCCCATCCTATTCTAACTCTTCAGTGCCCAGAATGTGAAGCAGTCCTTGGCAAATATTTGCAGCCTGAATGAGTGGGGCAAGATTTATTTTTGTCCCTGAGGTAATAAAACACAAGCTAGAAGATTGAAGGAAGAGAAGTGCTTTCAAGAGCATGTTGATGTGGTTTTGTGTAGAGACTGAGAGAAACAGGCAGGGGAAGGAGAGTGCTCCAAAATCCAGTGCTTGAATAACTCAAGACAAGCTCATTATTGTCAAAAGCACCATTCCTTATGGTAGAGCAGATTATCCCACGGTTTTCTTTTTTCCCCTAAAGACTCCTCTAATGTCTTAAATGATTTTGGGGATTAACTATAACACAGAAGGAATTATTGGCATTATTTGCACTGCCATTTGCCTTAAAGTCTACAATTATACTAAGTATAATGGAAATCTTTTCTTAAGGGCACATCAAAAGGAGTTTAAAATGCTGTATTCATCATAAATCACGTCAAGCCCTAATACATTTTCGTGCCCAAAGGTCAAGAAAATCTACTATTATAATAATTCCAAAAACAAAAGGAAAATTAGAAAGTTTTCAATTCTATCCCTAAGCTACACACTAATACACTGACATGTTGACATGACACAGAAAAGGAGCATGAGAAAAACCCAAATGATGAGCCTACCGTGAACGTCTTCCTTGCATACGGAGCTCCGGGAGTCAGGAGTTCCTCAGAAGTTACAGGTCTCTTCAACACTGTAAGACAGACACAAGGTCAAGGTGCAAATCCTTCTGCCTGTTTGTTCATTCGTATAGCGGATATTTACTAAATGCCTCATATGTGACTGTCAGTGAAGAAGCATGGCCAAGATCCCTGCCTCACGATGTATATTCTAGCCGAATACAGGCAGAAAATATTAACAAACATGAACAACCCTAAGCCTAATTTACAGAGCTACGGGAAGAAGAAATGGCACAGGGTGAAGGGAAGCCAGAGTGCCAGGGGTGGGGCCAGGGAGTGGGTTGACATTTTTCTGTAAAGAAAAAGGTTTCAAGTGCTCATATTTCTTTTTTTTGGATCCTGATATGTATTCAACAGGACAAGGTAGAGAGAGACCTGACTCTAGTGGTCTGATTGCCATGTTTCAAGAGCTAACCTCACACGACACACCACCCACATCTCACTCGTGGAAGCTTTACTTGTTTCCTTATCAGTATCCCGGACTATATGGACACACTCACTGCCTGTGGCCCTGAGGAATAATAGAATATGTTATGCATATTCAGCATGTGCTAGGCACTATGCTAGGTGCTCTAAATATATTATCTCATTTAGCCATCACAAAAGCTATTTAGCTAGGTTTCTCACTGTCCCTATTTTATTAGTGAGAAACCAGAAGCTTCAAAAAGTCAAAGAGCTTTGTACAACATCTCAGCCCTAATGGGTAGCAAAGTCTGGATTCAAACTCAGGCATTTGATGCCAGTGCCTATCAGCCACTGTGCTACATGGTTTCCCTCCCATGCTACTCCCTCTCTGTGAGTAGAACAGACTCAAAATCTCCAGAAGGCAGTGGTGAGTTGTTCAAGACATTTGTTCTTCTCAGCTTGCTGATGCTGCCCACCAAGATGGCAAAGACAGCAGCCAATTCCTGACTTGCTGGCTGCCTAAAAACCTGCCAGTACTATAGTCCCTCCTTATCCGTAGTGAATACATTTCCAAGACCCCCTGAAGTGGGTGCCTGAAGCCACAGAAACCTATAGATACTACGTTTTTTTTTTGTATGCATGCAATATATGATAAAGTTTAATACATAAATGAGTCACAGTAAGAGATTAATACCAATAACTAGAATAAAACACCAATAAATAGAATAGTTTTAAGAATATTTTGTAATAAAAGTTATATGAAGTGGTCTCTCTCTCTCAAAAGATCTTATTGTCCTGTACTCACCCTTCCTGTGATGAAGTGAGATGATAAAATGCCTATATGAGGAGACACAGTGAGTAGACACAGGCATTATGATAGAGTGTTAGGCCACTACTGAGCTTCTGATGCTATGTTGGAATGAGGATCATCTGCTTCCAGGTTGCATTTGACCTGGGTCACTGACACCCCAGAAAGGGAAAAGGGGGACCACTGTAATGAACTTCTCCAGCCATCCTGTGCTAAGAACTAGAGGAGGACTGCTACGGCCATCCACAGAAGCCAGCGAATGGGGGAAGATAGGGAGCCTCCCAACCCAGTTGTATGGAGATCATGAAGTTGGTTGTCACAAAGAAACTTGAGTGGCCAAGGCCAGGCCCCTAACCTGGCAAAGTGAACCTCCAATTCCCTTTGCTGGGAGTATTCAGATGTCAGAGGTCAGTACTGGAACAAGAGTGCAGCAGAAAAAGAAAAGGCAGCCTAGGGTAAGACCTAGATGATCCACCAGGCAGCTTGTCCCTAACACTTTCCTTTAAAGGCAATGAAGTGCTTCTCGTTGAGATGACAGGTAGCTAGGATGATGACTTTTGCTTTCAGGAAGCTCATAAAAGAGAACATGCATTTGTGTTGCCCCCAAAAGAGGGAGTAGATTGAGTATCAAGAAAAGAACCTCTCAGATGAATAGGAGCTAAGAGAAGAGGTCCATGGTTGAGGACTGAAGCCCTTTTAATTCTCTATCAGACAATCCCCTCCCTACTCCCCATAACCATTTCTGGGTGTATGAATTTGGATATAGAAATCACATTGCACCATAATATTTGACAATAATACTGACCACTTCTTTTAATGCACATTCTCTTTCTTTTTTTGAGAGATACCTGCCATATAAAATTATATTAGTTTGAGTTTACAGCATAATGATTCAATATATGTATGTATTTTGTGAAATGATCACCACAATAAATCCAGTTCACATCCTATTAACTCACATAGTTACAACTTGTTTTTCTTATGATAAGAACTCTTAAGTTTTTCTTTGCAACTTGAAATACGCAATACAGTATTATTAACTATAGTGACCATGCTGTACAGTACATCCCGGGACTTATTTATTTTATAATGGGAAGTTTGTACTGTTTGACCACCTTTACTCATTCTTCTGGCCACAACCAATCTGTTCTCTGTAAATGCGAGTTTCGTTTTTTTCTCTTTTCATTCCACATATAAGAGAGACCACATACTTGTCTTTTTGTTTGACTTATTTCACATAGCATAACGCTCTCAAAATCCATCCATGTTGTTGCAGGTGGAAAGATCTCCTTTTTTATGGTCAGATAATAATAAAAATATTCCATTATGTATATATAACTCATCTTCTTTATCTATTCATCTATCCATGGATCCTTAGGTTGTTTCTACGTCTTGGCAATTGTGAATAATGCCATGACAAACGTGGTGGTGTGAATAGCATTTCAAGTTTGTGTTCTCCTACCTTTGGATAAATACCCAGAAGTGGAATTGCTGGATTATATGATGGTTCTGTTTTTAGGTTTTTGAGGAACCCCAACTAATTTCCACAGTGGCTGCACCAATTTATACTCCCACCAACAGTGCACAAGGCCTCCTTTTTCTCCACAGCCTTGTCAACACATTATTTTTTGTCTTTTTGACAACAGCCATTCAGAGGTGTGAGATAATATCTCATCATGGTTTTGAATCACACTGTACTGTAATATTTGACCGCCATACTGATAAAATAATTATAAATTAAAATATTAATTTAATTAATATTAAAATATTTATTTTAATACACTGTCTCTTTCTTCTGTTTAAAAATATAGAAATCATGAAGCCCACAGAATTATCCTTTAGCTTTCTCTTCTTGTGTCCTTCAGAAGTTATTTAATCATCACAAGGACACTAATCATGCTAATATCTGTAGCTTTTTTTTTTTTTTTTTTTTTGGTCTGGCTTAGGACATTTATTCACAGTACTAAAAATATATCCGATGTAAATATAATGATTAATTTTAAGTGCCTTACTGAGAAGGCCTACTTATCTGCTTGAGAAAAAAAAAATCACACATGAGCTCACCGCCCTCTGGGAACCCTCCCACAAGAGTGAGGGAGAAGCTTGTCAGAATATGGGTAAGACCTAGGATTTACAAACCACGATTAAGACAATTGAGGCAACCACAGTTGAGACCCAAAAAAGGCAACCTGACCTTTCCTTGATGCCTGCTTTATCAGCAAACTTTTCCCTTTGAGCCTATAGGCAAGGAGAAAGAGGAAAGGATGCAAAACCCACCTCAGTAAAGGTGGATGCGTAGCTCATTTACGTAATTAACACTTTGTTCTTTTTCTACCATTGTATGCAATCAAAAGAAGGAAAGTAATATTCCATTGTATACAATGGAATATTACTCAGCTATTAGAAATGACAAATACCCACCATTTGCTTCAACGTGGATGGAACTGGAGGGTATTATGCTGAGTGAAATAAGCCAGTCGGAGAAGGACAAACATTATATGTTCTCATTCATTTGGGGAATATAAATAATAGTGAAAGGGAATATAAGGGAAGGGAGAAGAAATGTGTGGGAAATATCAGAAAGGGAGACAGAACGTAAAGACTGCTAACTCTGGGAAACGAACTAGGGGTGGTGGAAGGGGAGGAGGGCGGGGGGTGGGAGTGAATGGGTGACGGGCACTGGGGGTTATTCTGTATGTTAGTAAATTGAACACCAATAAAAAATAAAAAATAAAAAAAAATAAAAAAATAAAAAGTTAAGTTCCTTTCAAAAAAAAAAAAAAAAAAAAAAGAAGGAAAGTGGCTTTAGCATAGCTGGCCCTTTCCTAACACTGCACCCTTCTGCTTCTAACTTTAGGGACACCTGTCAGATTTCCATCGGGGTTTCAAAGAGCCTATTTCTAAGAATACAGTTCTCCTTTCTCATTATACCTTAACAGCAGTGTTCCATGAATTGAAAAACCCAGTTGCATATGGGTGCTCAATGATTTTCCAGCTAGAGTCAGTGTGGAAGCAAGTTTCTTCATTCATATGTTGCAGGTTATGATTTTATTCTTCCAGCTAAACCTCCAGAAGGTAGCAGAAAAATGTTAAAATAAGTGAAATACTCACTTTCCTAGATAATGGTCTTAGATAATAATTTTCTTTTAAAGCCCTTTGAACATCTATTTGCCCTTAGTCTCACTAGCATGTTCTCCCCACAGAGAGATGATATTTTCACCAAGGGAAGGAATCACAACCTTTCATCTTTGTATCCCCAAGTGCAGTGAGGAGGGCACAGCATGAGCCAAAGGAACAAAGCCCCTTCCCTGAAGGTGATAGACTAGACTAAGGGTGGACAGAGCACTAAATGAAGGGAGTGAGGGTGTTTTCAAAGCAATCATTATTTTCATGATGGACCATGCAATCGAATCTTGGGAGAGGTAGGTAAGGAGCAGTGAGGAGCTAGTAGGATCCGTGAGTGATGAGTTCCCACAGGCTGAAGAATTGATTGGGTCAAGGAAGAACTGTTTCTAAGCACAAGCTCATCAACAGTCTTTGTGCCTAGCCTTTTTGTTTTTTTGTTTGTTTGTTTGTTTTTGTTTTTTGTTTTTTGTTTTTGAACGTAAAGGCCACAGAGGTTGATTAGGAGGATTTGAAACTGCAAGGCACCAAGATTCAATTTCAGAGAGAGTTGGGTTTGCACAGATCTGTGCCTCTTCTTTGGGAGATATGGGAACCCAAAAGGTCTTTGCACCTGCTCAATCCCTCTTCAGAACTGAGGGGCTTCTCCCAGTTGCTAACTGCTGATACCTTCAACTGTCTTTGGAACCACCTCTGAAGAGAGCTGCCTTACCTAAGGTCATGCCCTCCTCCCAGGGGCAGCCAACACCTAACAACTGGTCAACAGGAGGGCTGAAAGGCCTGGCCACCTCAGCCACCAGTTGGGACAACTCTGAAGGGCCACCCCGACTCCAGAGCTCCCTTCAGGGGTAGTGGGGCAGCCTGATTCTCCCTCTGCCCAAACCTACGTGCTTCCCTTGCGTTCAACAGGTGTTGGCCCCCAGAGTAGCCATAACAACACTGCCACGTATTAGTTGCCCCTACCTCCCCCACCCCCATCAGAGAATCTGCTGCCCAAGGAACCCACCCAGCCTGCACCTCTGCCCAGTCATGGTCAGAAATGGGGGCTGCCGGGATCCCTGGGTGGCGCAGCGGTTTGGCGCCTGCCTTTGGCCCAGGGCGCGATCCTGGAGACCCGGGATCGAATCCCACGTCGGGCTCCCGGTGCATGGAGCCTGCTTCTCCCTCTGCCTGTGTCTCTGCCTCTCCCTCTCTCTCTCTCTGTGTGACTATCATAAATAAATAAAAATTAAAAAAAAAAAAAGAAAGAAATGGGGGCTGCCTTTTGGTCACTCACCGGACTTGGGGTTGCAGAGCACAGGGGGGCTGCTGCTGAGCGTGGGGCTGCTGCTGAAGTAGCCACTGCTGCCGCAGCTGCTCATGCTGCTCCTCCGCACCGCAGACACAATCTTGATCTCCTTGCTGGGGCTGACTGCGTGGGCCAGAAACACATACACACACACAAGGTCGTGAGGATGGTGGCTTTGGTTCCCTGGAGCATGTGGGCTTTCCGCCACAAGATAGAGGCAGGCGAGTCACACACGCCAGGAAAACGCACCCGGCCTCTGAGTCAGAGAAGCAAGAATTTGAAGGGCAACCTGCCACTCACTGATGGCACAACCTCAGGCACTTTGCTTCAGGTCTCGGAGCCTCCACTTCCCCAGCTGTGAAGTGGGAATAATGCGATCTCACAGGGCTGGTCGGGGGAGTAGTGTATATAATGTACAGGCACGTACTCAGGCACAGGCCTCCCAGCCTCCACTTCCCCAGCTGTGAAGTGGGAATAATGTGATCTCAGGGGGCTGGTACGAGGAGTGGGCCATATACTGTAAGGGGATGTACTCAGGCACATAAAAGGTTATTTCAAGAGCGGTTGAGCCCGCGCTGAGCAGTTCCAGGAAGGATATAAATCAACTGCTGGCTCTACACTTAATGGATTAACAGTAATAATAAGTGCCTCCTGATTTTAATATGATGTCACTAGCTACCCAGAGCCACGGACGAAGGAGATTAGAACATAATAACACATATTTAGCTCTGACAGTGTATGTGAGGCAGCAGTTTAGTGCTCTGACCTGGTCCTCTTTGCCTGCAGAGTCAGTGGCTCTCGACAAGGAGAGGAGAAGAAGGTGTATGGCCAAATGAAGGAAGCCGTGGAGAGTACCCGCTTAGTGCCTGGAACATGGGAAGCACAAAGTAAATGCTGGCTTTTATAGTGACCACAGCCACTCTATCCCTGTCATCATTGTCACTTTTTGGGTCTCTCGTGCCCACAAGAAACAGGCAGGCCTCAGGGCTAGAAAGAACATGAACAGTTACTCTGCATTTGCAGAAGACCACAGCTCTACGGTGACACACTACTGGTGTGTATCTGAGCACAGGCTGGGCTCCTGACCGTCTGTAAGTGCTTACTTTGCCTGAGGGGCTCTTGCTTCATTCTTTCTTCCACCCTAGATGTGTCTGATGAGGGGGATCAGGGTAGAGACAATATAACATAAGCATTGGAATTAATACAGAACTGGTGTAAGTCTAGGCTGACCTTGGGTCAGCCCCTCCATTGATCCATGTCTCAGTTTCTCCACCCATAAAATGAGGATAAGAAAAGTCCTTCCTCTTAGGATATAGTGAGATTTAAATAAGAAAACTCATGCAAGCAAGCTTAGCTCAGGGCCAGGGGTGCAGAAAAGTCTCAATATAGCTACGAGTGTTCTCACTGCCACCTGCTGTAAATAACCAAGACACACATTCTCGCTGTGCCCTGAGTTTCAGGTGAAACCCCAAATTTCCAGACCTGAGGCCAGCCAGTTCCTTGGGTCAATGCCAAATTTTCAGAGGAGTTGAAGATACCCCTTGGAGCACCTCTGCTTCTTATACAGAAGGGACATCAAGTTAACTTTTTCTGGATGAGTAGGGCTATCTTTGTGAACATCCGTCAGCATCATTTCTGTCAGGGATCATTGTAAAAATAGGACTATTTGACCTTCCATGTGACACCCTAGGTTTTATGAGCTCCTGTGTTTGCTTTTCACAAGTTTTCTTTGCTCTGGATCACCCCTTCATGACGGATGGGCAATCAGTTAATTGCCTTTTTCTTGTATATGCCCTCAAAAGTCTTTACTCACCATTAAAACATACAGCTTTTCAGTGCTGTGATTTAGAAAACGGGATCATTAATGATATATAAGAACTGTTTACAAATGAAAAGTAAATAAGGTAAAGTGAGAACTTAAGAAGCCTTCTATCATGCAAAGACATAATTTTATAAGACGGTCTTCATGACATCTAAATTGACTGCCCAGGAACAATTTGGTCATGCTGGGTTTTTTTTTTTTTTCATACTGGTGGGTTATGAATAAATAAAAATGGGCTGGAGAACAGCATTCCACAAAGGTGAGTTATTACTATACTATTTCTCAGAAGACAAATGCAAGTGGTTGGATACACAATGGAACTGACATACCGGACATAAAACTGGTAGATTTCCGATTGTCATGGCTCTGCTTCCTCAGGCAGAAGGGGCTGTCGTGAGTTTCCTGAGAGGAGGGAGATTTTTCATTGAGCAGCTCCATCAGTCTGCGCCTCCGCCGGAAGTTCATTCTGAACTGGTAGAGAAGGTTGCTGTCCACAAATGGGTGCTTGTTGGACACTGCAGTGGAGACACAACAGATGAGCATGCCTGGCATCCTGGCCACTGAGCACTGCAGCCAGAAGTCTCCATCCAATAGGGGCAAAAGTCTACAGAGTTTAATTCTACAGATGCCACATGAGCTTGTAGTCCACACACCATTCCAAATTCTTTCCACGTGCCATGTACTTTAAAAATTGGCTAACCAGTTCCCCTGGGGCTGCTTTGCCTGACCTCACCCCCAATCTAAGCCATACTTTTCCTCGTGTTGTCTGAGCCACTATTTAACCTCCAGCTGATCACTTACCATACTGTACCCACATTGTCTGTTCACTTCTCTACCTTTGTCCACTCAACTCTGGCTCTCTGGGTTTCATTGTTTCATGGTTTCATGTCGTCATGTGTCCCCATGCCCAGCAAAGTGCTACTCCCATGACCATATGTCCATTCATTTTTTAACTTTTGATTTTGAAATAATTATAGACTCACAGAGAGCTGCAAAAATAATAGAGACCATATATCTGTTTGTTTTGGTGGTGGGGAGAGCTCATCTCTTTCTCCCAGCTAAGTCACTCTGCTTAAAGGCTCAGACTGCGTCTTCATCATTCTGGCATCCTGGAACCCTAGACTACCATGTGTTTGGCTCAGTGTAGGTGCCTAGTAAAAGACTGGCAGTGAATATTCAGTGATGGGTAGTCAGATGGATAAGCAGCATGTCCAGAACACTGCTAACTTTAAACTAGTTAGTGGCTAGTCTACACAACAATTCTCCCTAAACCAAGGGGTAGTTTCATAGTATGTGAAGAGTTTTCTGGGGGTATGGGAAATTGGAGTATTAAGGACAATGCATCTAGTTTTTCCTAAAACTAAGTATATTTCATGTAAAGCCTTTCCTTTATTCTGAATGATATCATCACAATTTTTTGTTGTTCAGTCATTTATCCATTTATTCAACTCACATTTGTTGAGTTAGGTTAACAACATGCTGTGTACATTTTTGTCCTGAAATTTATGAAATGATGGTAAAAAAGAGATAAAAATTCTTTTTTAAGAACTCATTCTTGGCAATTTTTTTTGAAATGTGAAATTTAAAACGCTGTAAATCACTAGGAAAATAATCTAACACAACCCACTGAGAATCATATTAACCCATTTATCAGTAATGGCAACTAGCACAACAGCCTCTTTAGGTATTTCACAAATAGCATCACATTCCTGCTGGCTCAACACCAGCAAATGCAATCTAGGGTTATAGCTATATTTATCATGTTCATTTGCTTTGAGTAATTCTTCTGATTATGTGAATATCCAAATCTCAGAAAGGTGGGTCCCTATTAAGAGAGTCCCATGCCAACATTTAGCTTAATGATTCATATGGAATTTTCACTGTCTCTAAATGGTGATAAACTAGTCACTTTGGCTAAATGAATGATATTGCCCACAAAGATAGATACACTTAATTCAGTGGTAGTTCTACAATGTTCCTAATAAATAATGCATTCTTGGGTTCAGGAGATGCTGAATATATCCTGGAACAAGGGGTAAGCCAATTACACTTTGATACGACATCTACAAATAGTGGTTGTTTTGTGGAGAGTCAAATTTTTATATAAATTTACTAGATCACCACATTCAATAATGCTATAACAAAATTTTGTAGGTAAGTTATTTATTTCTGGCAAACTTTTCTGAGTTTATTGAGATTTTTTTAAATCCTCAAGTTGACCTTGGCAACAGTATCTTAAATTACAACCAGAAAATACACAGTTCTGTAATAGATTTATTAATACCTCCTGTTTTCTCTTTGGACTGTGACTTATACAAAACACTGGCTCTGGCATAAATAAATCCAGAAAAACACTCTAGATCCAAACAAATTCCAGAATGGCCCAAAGTACATTAAAAAATATCTTTAATTGAAGTGGAAATTTGACTACCAATTTAGTCTCCTCAGGCTTTAAATACCAAGATGTAGATTTGAAGTCATACCCATGCTCCATTCTTCACCTTCCCACCTCTCCACCACCTATAGCACCGAGGGTAAATTTAGCATCTAAGATAAGATGAAAGAGTTAAATTCAAATAGTCCTTATTCATCATATTCCCTCTCCAATAGTGCAAATGACTCTAACCATGACCAAATCAGGGAAAACAAAAACTGGATGAGATAGCAGACCACACCTGTTAAGCATAATGCCAAGCAGATTGTAAGAACTCAATAATGTATACCTTATTATTTTACAACCACTGTTGTTGTTTTTACAATTACCATCATGTTCTGATGATATACTGCCATTTAGCTTATGGGACTTCAATTTTATGACACACTATATTTAGTGCTCCACTTCAATTTTCAAGGACTTATTTGGATTTTAGCACCTTGAGGAGCACCACATTCTGTGAAACGAATGTCTCCATGTGTTCATCCTCCAGCTGTGTGGCTGGCACAGATGGAATCCAATTCTCTCAGAATAGAAAAGTGACAATTGCATGTGTCACCTGCATTGTTTTCAACGAATTATTTTGCTTTTAAAAGGGTTCTCTCTCTCTCTCTCTCTCTCTCATTAAAAGTATAATGACACAAATACTGAATGTCATGCATTTGCTTTGTGAGCGTAGCTTTAGGTGTAACACAGATAACTGTAGTCACAAAACCTTGAAGAGTGCAGGTAAACAGACATATTATAGTATCAATCAGTCACACATGCATCCGTTCATTCATCCAACAATGTGAGCACCTATGAAGTGTCACACACCATCCTAGTTATCTATCTTAGCATGGTGATTGGAATATGATGCCTCATCTACTCTTCCTTTCAAACTCATCAAAATCAAAGTCTGCTAAAAGAGACATGGCTTCAGATAAGAACAAAAACAATTAAGTTGGGACTTCACTGAACACTCTTTTAGATTAAATGAATTTTAGAAAATAATATCTCACAGTTTTAGTGAAAGTTCTAGATTTAGATGACCTCAGGGTTGGTTTTTTTTTTTTTTAGATTTTATTTATTTATGCATGAGAGACAAACAGAGAGAGGCAGAGACATAGGCAGAGGGAGAAGTAGGCTCCTCGATGGGAACCCGATGTGGGATTTGATCCCAGAACCCCGGGATCACGACCTGAAACAAAGGCAGATGCTCAACTGCTGAGCCACCCAGGTGGCCCAATGACCTCAGTTTTGATCCCAGTTCTGCCAACTTGACTAGTGGAGTGCTCTGGGAAACTTATTAAACTTTTAACTTTGCATAGCTTTGCTGTGAAGGAGAAATGGGATAATTGATGTGAGAGATTTGGAATGTCATCTGAAATCTAATGGTTGAAGTCTTCTTGTTCTTAGACTCCTAAACATTGACTTTAGCCTTCAGTCATAGAAGTTCCTGCACAGAAACTACTTCTTCTGTCTTTTCTTCCCTTCTTTCAAACAACATCTTGCCCATCTCCCACACACAGTTCTGTCACTTTTTCATGCCTGAAAAATGTGAAATCTTAACCAGAAATCCAGGTCAAGTCTTGGCAAGTATCCTAGTGGAAGACACTTAAATCTCAGGAGTCCGTGGAAGAGGGGTGAATTAAGACACAGGATGTTTTAGAAAGTAATTGGATTAAGAAATCCATTTTTATAGCCATAAATTACATACATAGAGTCTCAAGAAATAAACGATGGCTAAATAACATATAGTTTATATGCCCAAGAGCGAAAAAGAGTTGGTTCTCCCTACACTTTAACATGACATTCTCTATATTAAAAACAAAAACCATTTGCTACATAGATGACTTACTCTTTGGTAAACACAGAAGAAATAACTTAAACTCTGGGGGGAGAAAAGTAAAGAGAGGGAAAGAAAAGTCATTCGGGGTATGGTGATTGGTGGCTCTGGATCTTGAGGTGGTTCTAATTCTTCACTTCTCAGATCCCAACACTATACAGGACTTTTATTTAAAGTAAATGTTGTGGATATGGATGTAACTGAAGGGTATTATGCTGAGTGAAGTAAGTCAATTGGAGAAGGACAAACATTATATGGTCTTTCATTTGGGGAATATAAAAAATAGTGAAAGGGAATAAAGGGGAAAGGAGAAAAAATAAGTGGGAAATATCAGAAAGGGAGACAGAACATGAAAGACTCCTAACTCTGGGAAACGAAGTAGGGGTGGTGGAAGGGGAGGTGGGCAGGGGGGTGGGGGTGACTGGATGACGGGCACTGAGGAGGGCACTTGATGGGATGAGCACTGGGTGTTATTCTATATGTTGGCAAATTGAACACCAATAAAAAATACATTTATAAAAAAATAAAGTAAATGTTGTGACATAAACAAGTTGATAAATTTTGTTCTCTGCTCCTTGAGAATATGAACCCCTACACAAGAATAAATAAGAGAATATTCAAAGCTGACATTCAATATCTAGTATTCTAGTTGTGCTCTCACAACTGTGCTTTAATTGAAAAGTGATAATTATTTATCCATTCAATTTATAATTTCTGGGGCTTACGAAGACTTCCCTTTCATATGGGTGGCATTCCCAACAGGGTTGACTTGGCTCGGTATTTAATCAGACATAAAATAGGAGGAAAATCAGACACAGCCAAAAGCTGAAGCCATACAAATACAAGAGGATGCAATTGCTGAGGAAAGTGGGGGTTCTGGAAGCATTAAGCTCACAATGTTGTTGACACTCAGAAAAGAAAAGAGATGCTGATTTGCTGTGTGCCTTTACTTTTCAGAAAGCATGAGAGAAATGCCATGTATCTACCAAAAGAAAAAAGTGACATACATATATATTCTTCTTTTTGTGAATAATGTGGCTACATTTTTCTCTTATACATTATTAGGATGACTTTAGTGAACACAGAGACCTTAAAAAGTGATTATCTATAAGAGGGGGAATTGGCTTCTATTCCACTGACATAATATAAAGATGAATATAAAAATTCATCATCCTGAAACCTAAAAATTCAGCTGAATATAAAAGACATTTTAAGCTACTTATCTAGTTGGAGGAAGGAAGGTCACATACTTTCATTCATCCTTGAAATGTTTGCTGGCAAAAGACATAACACCAGAAGCATCATGAAATAAGTGAACTGAATCCAGCTGTGTGATAAGGGAGGGCAGAGAGGGAGGTGGGGGGAAGAATGAGAATGAATGCCTGGGTGGCATTTCATCAAACCTTTCTAATTCATTAATTAATTTTTTAAAAGATTTATTTATTTATTTTGAGAAAGTGTGTGGGGTGGTGGAGATGGAGAGGGATTCTTAAGCAGATTCCTCCGTTGAATGCAAAGCCTGCAGGAGGCTTAATTCCAGGGCCCTGAGATCATGACCTGAGCGGATACCAAGAGTCAGCCACTTAACCCACTAAGCCACTTGGGTGTCTGCATCAAACCTTTTTTAAAATTAATTAATTCATTTATTTATTTATTTATTTATTATTTTTTAAAGATTTTATTTATTCATGAGAGACACAGAGAGGGGCAGAGACATAGGCAGAGGGAGATGCAGGCTCCCCGCAGGGAGTCTGATGCAGGACTTGATCCCAGGACCCTGGGACCATAACCTGAGCTGAAGGCAGATGCTCAACCACTGAGCCACCCAGGTGCCCAGCATCAAACCTTTCTAAAGGGTGGTCTTGGATCTGGGATCACATAAGTAACTTAGCAGAGTGAAAAGAGGGCCTAAACAGAGGGGGGCAGGGGAAGGATGATGGCTACTGCAAGGAAGAAGAAAGATCAAGGATGAGGTTGGGGGCACCATACTACAAATGCAACCTGGTGTCAAAGCCAAAAGGCATTCCAGGTCATCTTTAAGACAGGAGACCCTCACTAGCTGCCATGATTAGCATCCTCCTCATCACCAACCTTCACAACAGCAGAGGTGGGTGTGGTTCACGACTTTCCCCAGGGCACCATGGTGAGTGAAGATCATTCTGGGCTGTGAAGGCTGTCACTCTATCCTACTCCCCACTCCATTTCCTCTCGCTTGCTTTCTCATCTCCTGCTGATCCCTGTACCTCCTTGTAAAAGGACCACTTAGCCCCTGCAGACATTGCCTAAGAATACTGACAAATCTCAAGGATAAACAGGTGGCAGGCCTAGTCTTCAGACTTAGTGTTTCTAAAAGGCAAATAAATTCTGCATATGAAAATGCTGCACCTTCTCTGCCAACAAGAACAAAGCTTTCAGTTGTGTCATGCGCCCTAGGAAGGCTCTGCACCCTGGTCTCCCTGTTCCTACTAATTCACAGTCATTCAGAGTCCAAGAAACTCATGTCACTTAGTATGCTGCCGATTTTAAAATCTGTCAAGACTAAAAAATATTCATATCGTGCTTTTTAATCATGTGTTTGGTGCAAAACATGAATTGAGAACTAATTACAACAGAAGATTAAAGCTTTTTTTTTAAAAAAAAAAGTATATTGAGCTATACTTAAGGCCATAATTACCATCTCAAACCATTCTAAGGGATTCAGAAGTTGAAGGGGCCCTGTTTCCTACAGCAGCAAAAGTCCTCGATTTAAGAACATTAAGCAATTGTATTTAAGTGCCTATGCCACGTAAGGACAGGGCTAGCTAGCTAGGTGCCTGGGATAGAAAACTCTTCTAATGGGCAATAACAACAGTGAGTCAGAGAACTAAAATAATTACTTCCTGAGCACCGACAACATTAAGAGGATATGAAAACAGGAAATTGGTTTTAGGGTATAAAGTCCTATTAACTGATATGACTAAAACAGAACACTTCACATTCACAAAGTTAGAACCCAATTACACTAACTTAATTGAACGGAGGAGAGGGGATGGGAAAGAGACGAAGAAGGATCAAAGTAACTCTAGTAAAGATAGCAGAAAAGAAGAAAAGCAAAACAGGACACCGTGACTGTGTAGGATTCTGCAGGTACTGCGTCTTATTGTCAGAAATGTAAAGGTAATAAACAGATGGTAGGTCATATTATGTTTCTTCTTCTCCATGCATCATTAAATAATAGCTGGGTGCATTCCAAAGATTAGAACCTTCATTGTTAGTGATAAAATGCAGAACAAAGGCCATGCTTTTTTTTTTTTAAGATTTTATTTATTTATTCATGAGAGACACAGAGAGAGAGGCAGAGACACAGGCAGAGGGAGATACAGGCTCCTTGTGGGGAGCCCAATGTGGAACTTGATCCCAGGACCCCGGGATCATGCCCTGGGCTGAAGGCAGATGCTCAACCGATGATAAACCCAGGCGTCCCACAAAGGCTTTGCTTTTCAGAGACTAAATCATACTATAAAGCGCAGAGATCTAAAAACAAATTTATTTTGTCCAAGAAATGGAATACTTCAAAATTCAGTGAAAAAATTCTTGTAACTGTTCTAGGTCTTTTGGAATTGTTGGCATAAATCCAAAGGCCTAATTAAAGCACCTCAGTGTTGATTTACTTAACATGTATACATTCGGCACAGAGTCTGGATAAGATACTGTGTAAAGCCAGCGTGGGTGAGACCATCAAATTTATATTGAGCTCTACCACCAAGGCATCTGATGCTGAGGATGTTGATGATAATGATAATGAAAGTAACAATCGGCTAACATTTATTGAGTGATTCTCTGTGCCAGGCCCTATGCTGAGCACATGCATGATTAAAATACTAAGTTTTAAAGTGTTTTAATCTTTAAACTTTAAGTAAAGTTTTAAAGATTAAAACTTAGTGTTTTACAGATGGGAAAACAGTATTACACAAAGTAAACTTACCTAAGGTCCCATTAACAGGAAGGTCCAAGTCAGAAACACTGAATAACTCTGGAACCCCATGCCTTAATATCCTCCCCAGACTGTCTCCCATCCAGAGATACAATAATGCCAACAAAGAGGTAAATAAGCTCATAAGCACCAAAAACAAAACAAAACAAAAACCTAGAATCTGCTCATCCTCATTTATTCCTATCTCTAGTTTACAGAAGGCAGTTTGGATGGGCACATTTTCCACAAAACTCTTCACCAGGCCAGGACACTTATTACCTTGGAATTGCTCATTGAAAGGACAGAATGATGGCACAGGAAACACTGCTCTGGTCTCAGATGACCCTGGGCTGAACACCAGCTTCACTCTTAATTTTTTTTAAATGATGAACTGCATTGTATTTGTCCAAATAATACAGATCATTTTTTCCACTATCCATTTCACTCAGCCTGAGAAAAAACTGCCAGACTCTCCAAAGATTATTCATCTTTGAGACTTATGTTTTGTCCAGTGCTGGATGCCTAGTCTCTACTAAGTTACTCAACTGCCCCGAGCTTCAATTGTATTCATCTGGAAAATGAGTTGAAGAAATAAGAGAACAACATGGTAATGGTCCAGGGTCGCTCCATTACTGTTAGCCACACATGGGTTTCCTTGAGGGCACAGGTTGTTGGCACCCAAAAGACACCTTTCCAAGGTAAGCCTCTGCAGACTTCACCGATGTAGGGAAGCATGTGGAAGCAACTCTAGGTGGTCTGGAAGAAAAGGAGGCATCCAGCCTAAACCAGATCAATTCAGCAAGGCCAACAACACAGAGAAAAACATCCAGTGTACTGCTACAGGTACCGGAATAAAATCCTACCCAAGAAACACGGGGTGTGAGAACCCATCAAAGCCTTAATCCCTGATGGCATTTTCTAACTATTTCCAGCAAGGTTACCACAGAACCTGTGGTAATCTATCAGAACCACAGAACCTGTGGCAACCTGTACAGTAATCTATCAGGTGTTCTTATGGGACTGAAGAGCATGGTACCTTTGAAGTAGGAAGAAGCAGATGTTCAAAAAAGAAAGAAATCAGTAGTGAGATTTGGTGGTTTTTGAAGAAACTGTGCTCATATATTTTCTATATCATTTATATCTGTACTCACCTTTTCTTAAACAAAAAAGAAGACTGATAGAGGAAAAAGCTTGCCTACTTTTTTAAAAAAATAAACTTTGTATTTTGAAATCATTTTAGATTTATAGAAAAGCACCAGAGATGGTATAGACAGTTCCCATTTATCCCAGCACCTCCTAGTGTTAAGATAAACATGGTGCAGTGGTCAAAACGAAGACGTTAACATTGGCACCCACAGCTATTTCAAACCTCATTTAGAGCTACAAGGAGAAAACTATTCCTTGAGCCCATGTTTCACAGGGAAGGCCCTGTATTGACTTAATGAAAAAGACATCTGTCCTTGTGGATGACAATGCTAGCTGCTTGCCCAAAACCCATACTCTCTCTTCCTCCTTATTTGCCCAGGGCAGCAGTGTGCCTCGATAAAAGCATTAGATCCACTGATCGCCTTCCACCAAGGGGTGACCATGGGACACAGTTCTGACCCATGTGATGTAGGTGTAACTCTCTGGAAGAGGCAACCTTTCCGAAATAAAAGCAAAGTCTTAGGGCACCTGGGTGGCTCAGTGGTTGAGCATCTGCCTTTGGCTCAGGCTGTGATCCTGGGGTCCTGGGATTAGGTCCCGCATTGGGTTCCCTGCATGGAGCCTGCTTCTCCCTCTGCCTGTGTCTCTGCCTCTCTCTGTGTGTCTCTCATGAGTAAATAGATTAAAAAATCTTTAAAAAATGAAAATAAAGGGATCCCTGGGTGGCGCAGCAGTTTGGCGCCTGCCTTTGGCCCAGGGCACAATCCTGGAGATCCGGGATCGAATCCCACATCGGGCTCTGGGTGCATGGAGCCTGCTTCTCCCTCTGCCTGTGTCTCTGCCTCTCTCTCTCTCTCTGTGACTATCATAAAATAAAAAAATAAAAAATAAAAAATAAAAAAAATGAAAATAAAAAGCAAAGTCTTGCTAGGTGAAACCTCTCTGCCATTCCATCTTCTTCCTGCCCACGGTGTAGATCTGAGGCCTGGCGAACTCTAGGAATGGCAGAGAACAAATGGATGGGGCCTTATATACCTCTTACTAGCCTGGGATTCCCCACCTGGAACAGTTCGCTGCCTGAGGCAGAGGGACATCTCTGTTCAAGCCATCATTACTACATTTTCAGTTGTTTGTAGCAAAACACAATCCTGATACTGTTCCAAATGCGAGTATGGAGACATGAAATCAAAAGCTTAAGAAAACAAATGTTTTCTGTTTATTTGCAGCCCACACCTTGTAACAAACGGCTTGACTTGAAGCCAAGAAGGATTAGACATAAAGTCACGCAGGCAGAAGAGATGCCTTCCAGCAACTTGGCTCTGATTCCTGTGTGGGAACTGGTTATGGACAGTCCTTGGGCCTCAATTTTTACATCTGTGGAAAAGAAATTACAATAACCTCATCTCTTACTGGATGCAAGTGAGATTAATAAATATATGGGGACCCACAGATCTCTGAAAGACTGGTCACAATAATGCCAATGCACCAGTAATAATACTGTCCTGCTGCCAGCAAAAATCCAAAGGATCCCACAATAAAGAGTAGAAGTTTAAGGAGGTGCTCCTGAACTTTGGGTTATATATTGGATTAGTCCCTTCTGAGAAAGAGAAATGCCAAGATCAAAACCAGCCTAAGTGATGGTAGTCAGCAATTTCTGACTTGTGGAAATATTTAAAAATCAAGGAGAATATTTAAAAAAAAAAAAACAGAGGAGACAGAAAATATGATTGTGAAATCATTGTGCTGGGGAAGAGAAAATTATTGGTGCCATTCCAGAAACTTGTGTGGCTGGCAACCAGCTTTATGGGGGTGTTGAAACCGGCACTGCAAATAGAGATAACAAGGCGCTTCTTTGACACAAACATTGAGGAATTTATCCACAGACAAAGATTTCTGAGATGAGGGACTGAAAAATGATATACACTCACCAGGATACCACCGTATCATATGCTGGATTCAAAAAGGTCTAGAGCTAGGCTTTCTAGAATGGACACCTGTGGCTGCCAAGCACTTAAAATGTGGCAGAGTCTGAACTGAGACAAGCTGTAAATGTAAAATATGCACTGGACTTTATTTCATTTATTTTTGTTATTGTTTTCTTAAAGTAGACTCCATGCTGGGCATGGAGCCTAACACGGGGCTTGAACTCATGACCCTGAGACCAAGACCTGAGCTGAGATCAAAAGTCAGATGCCTAACTGACTGAGCCATCCAGGTGTCCCTGCACTGGATTTCAAAAGATTGAATAAGAAAAAGAAAAACATAAAAGTAGCTGATTGGTATTTGTCATGTTGACTATATTTTGAAACGACATTTTGGAGATAGCTAAAATATATTATTGAGATTTATTTCACCTGCTTCTACTGTTTTTACTGTGGCTCCTAGAAAATTTAAAAGTACATCTATGGATTGCATTTGTGGCTCACATCATGTTTCTATTGGAAATGGGATCAGTCTAGAGTAGATTCTGGTATCCCATAGGAAGAGCACAGCTAACCACCAAACAAGTTCATCCCTTTAAGTGCAGCACTTTGAGAGCTTATCTGTCATAGAAAATAGCTCTTATCCCAAGCTTCTGACAGCCCAGTGAGCAAGGGTTCTTCCCCTCACCTCACACTATGTCCCCCATCCTCTTTCCTTCATTTGATGATACATGTTATGTTCTCAATAGGAATCCCTTCCTGAGATTATGCTGTAAGCAACTGTCAAAGAGGACTTTAGAGAGAGAGGATCGAGGCTGTGGGCAAAACTAACACCTACCCCTTCTCCCTGGGCACAGTGGCCTTGGTAACTTCGGATGGAAACCTGTGCAGGAGCTGAAGGAGTGGCTACAATAAAATGGAAAGAATATAGACCTCAATATGCAGGTCTTCCTTGGATAGAAGGAGGGAAGAAGGGGCATGGGCTCCTCATGGGGCCCAGTGTCAACACTAGGACAGAGAAGAAAGTGAAAGGGAACTTCTTCGAAAAAAGCTAGAGAGGGGTGCCTATGTGACTCAGTTGGTTAAGCATCTGCCTTCAGCTCAGGTCATAATCCCAGGGTCCTGGGATCGCAGTCCCCTGCGATTTCTGTTGGGCTTCCTGCTCATGGGGAGTCTACTTCTCCTTCTCCCTCTGCCTGCTGTTCCCCCTGCTTATGTTCTCTCTCTGTCAAATAAATAAATAAAATCTTTTAAAAAAAAAGAATTAAAATGTTAGAGCCTTTAAAGTACTGCCAGTTTTAAAATAACTTACACAAATAATTTTACAAAAACATTACTCTCTAAATTAGATTAAATTTGGTTATGAATATAAACACATATTTTTTCAATTGTAATCTGGATATGTGTGTGTGTGTGTGTGTGTGTGTGTGTGTAACTCCTTCTTAAATTTTAACTTAATTTCATTGCATAGTCACACCAATCAGGTTTGACATATGGTCGGTTTTAAGCCTAGCAATCCCTCCCCAGTACTAATATGCTGTAGCCTGTTTAGCCATTCCTGGCAGAAGAGGGAAAGAGGGAACTGGGAGAAGGAGCTGGAGGCCCAAACACAAAAAGACAATCCAGACACACTGTCTGCAAGGGAGTGCCAGAGAAGAGAAACTGAGTTACCATGAGCAGCTAAGGACCTCCAGCCAGGAGTGGCTAGTTGGGGACTTTCTAGAGGAATAACCACTAGAGTCTGCACAACAGCATCAAGGATGAAATGCTCTGAGTATAATCCTTCTAACTGCTGTAGGAGAACCTGGGTCCCAGACATGAACCCTTGCCTGAACGTTCCAGTCTCCCAGCTGCAAGGGACTAACACAAGAGCTAACTCAATATTGACACAGAGAGGCACCTGGGTGGCTCAGTTGGTTAAGCATCTGCCTTCACTCAGGTCATGATCCCAGGGTCATGGGATGGAGTCCCAGGTCCGGCTCCCTGCTCATTGGGGAGTTTGCCTCTCCCCCTCCCCACCCCTTTCATGCTCTCTCTTGTGCATGTGCACTCCCTCAAATAAACAAAACCTTAAAAAAAAAAAAAGATGGACACAGAGTCAGCTAGAAAAATGGTCCACAAAATGGCCTGCAATGGAAAAGAGAATGGAGACATTTCATTCCTTAAAGAAGAGCCTCTGAACTTTTTGTCCCACTCCCCTCCACTCTGCCTTGAGGGCTGTGGGCAAGCTCAAGTCCATCAGTAGCCAGGACTTAACACCACAGTGCTCCTGACCAGTAGGAGTGGGGAAGGGCATATCATGATCAGTAATCTAAACTGTCCATTCCACCCTGATGTGTGTTTCTGATAAACCTGAGATCCTAGCCTACGTGTCCTACTAAAAATGACCACTGAAACTCAGATAAGTCCTTAAATGACCACATAACACCTAGCTGAGCAGTACTTAATACAAGATTGCATAGTTTCCATATACTTCAACTACACAGTGACTGTGTTCTTGTGCTCTAAGACTTCCTTATGCTGTTATAAAAATGCTGCATTTGGGTAAACTGAGGGCTATGTACAGCTGGGATACCAAGCAATGAGCTATCAGGAGTGAGGCAGGAGTTGGTAGGAGAGCAGGCTTCAAAGCCAAACAGCGTCTGTATCTACATTAGCGTCTGTAGACCTGACAAGTTAAACTAACGTCAACTAAAGTTGGAAATATTTACAGTTACGACACTGTTCACAAAAGCCCTCTGTTCCTTATGCATTGCACTCTTTTAGAAGATTACACGAGATAAGGTATCTTTCATTCCCTTCATACCTGCTAATAGTTAAGGCTTGGTGTAGCTACAGACCTGTTTTCCTTTAACCAATATCAACACTTTAATGTGTGCCAATGCACTGGCCCTTGACTTTGCCAAGCAACCTTGCTCCCTGTGTTTACATTGCAACAACATTCTGACTGTGTAAATTTTTCTTCTTGCTTTGGATCCAGCTCTGATAAAAAAAGTAAGACAGAGTCAAAGCATATCAGAAGGCACAATGGGATAATTCCCCAAAATTCTATATTGAGAATAACACAATTTTATGAGATTATGGCTGTTGATAAACATGTGATCGAAATAATCATGGGAAGTAGACTGAGAAGGCACCTGGGTGGGTTGAGTGTCTGCCTTTGGCACAGGGTGCGATCTGGCCGTCCTGGCAGGGAGCCTGCTTCTCCCTCTGCTTGTCTCTGCCTCTCTCTGTGTGTCTTTCATGAATAAATAAATAAAATCTTTAAAAAAAATAACAGCCTGTCCATCACTTTTGCCTGCCTTAGCACTCATTTCCCTGTAGTAACAGAAATTTCAACTTTTGTTTCGTTTTGTTTTGTTTTTGTGAACAATGGCCCTCCCCTACCTGGTGAATCTGTCAATCAAAGGGTGCTTTCCATCTTAGGCCCAGACGTGGCCTGTGTCCTAGATTCAGCCAATCAGACGCTCTCTAGAGCTTAGCATTGAGCCGCTGCCCTGGCTATAGGTGGCTGGAAGGTCTGGCCTGTTAGTCACAAGTTCCTGGCACCTGGATCCCCAAGAGCTCCTTTAGTTCTTCTTCAAGGCATCTGGTTTTTCAATGTTTCCTTTAACTGTCGGCTAGCTCTGCCATATGTTTAAAGCAAAAGATGACTGGAGCTGCTTATATTCCAAGAACTCTAGCTGGTATAAATACTCAGCCCTGTGCCCAACAAATGGCAAGGCCTCAAAATGTGGTCATTACTGTCATCCATTTATTGAAGACATTTTTTACTGAATATTTAATATACAAATGCTAAGCCATTGCAGATACGGAGAGAGAAAACAAATTCTCTGTCCTCAAAGCACTCACATTCTAGTTAAGGGTAAAGAAAGATGAAGATACTGACTGGGTACCATCTGTAATAGAAAAAAATCTCCCTTTGTTGATGGCAAGAAGGTGCCAAAAGCAAAAAGTAAGAGAATGTGTATAGGAGAGTCTTGATGGACAAGAAGGGAGGGTAGGTTGCCATTGACAAAGACTCTCTCCTTGTTCTGCCTTTATAGGGAGGTTCCCTCTGAACCCTCTTTTTGAGTAAGCCTTGACCTTGGCCCCCATCCTGTCTTTGGCAGGCTTAGCAAAGAATCCTTAGCAAAAGCTAAGTCAGTTTAGTGAGAGCCGCCCCCCACCTTGATATACAATCACTCTTGATATTTGACCAAGTTTCTCATTCTCCATCTTTGATGTATAAGTCCTTGGCCTACCTTTCAAAAGAATTCTCTTAAATTGGTTTAGCAAGAACCTCCCCTATGCTTGACGCCTTCTATTAATAAGTTTCCATCCCTTGACCCCCTCACCCTGTTCCATGGCTACAAATACCTATTTGTCATTGTATTCAGAATTAAGCTCCCTCTCCCTCACCTATGGCAATGCTCGTATTGGAGTAGTCTTGGGGCAAATCTTCCTTACTGTTTTAGCAACTGTCAGAATACTTTTCTTTTCTGCAGCATCACTCAGTCTTGGGCAAGTCACAATCTTGCCTTCAGCCTCAATCATTAGGGCTGGTTTTCTTCCTTTCTTTCTTCCTCCCATCTTTCTCTCTCTCTCTCTCTCTCTCTCTCTCTCTCTCTCTCTCATTCTTTCTTTGGCCAGGCTATTCCACGCTTCAGCTGAACTCTGTCAGTGTTCTTAATTACTGAAAAGATGGGGTTAATTTCTGTCTGGATAGGGCATCTAGCTTCCTGTGTGGCAGATTGCAAGTTCTCTCTCCATGACTGTCAGAGTGAATGTCTCAGCTACTGTATTCCCCTGGAGAAGGGGATAAACACAACTACCCCCATGCAGCTGGGAAGATTAAGAAGATAATATATATAAAACTGCTTTGGGAATTGCAAAATGTTATATATAAATATATGCTTAAAACAAAAGAAGAAGAAAGAGGGCTTGATGAAGTGTTGAAATTGTTGAAGTGCTCTGACTAAATCTTTAAAAGAGGAAATTATATGCCTGGACAGAGCAGCAGTAGCCTGATTATCCAAGGTCAGCTGCTGCAGCTGTGAGCAATTTACCCACGTGATTATCTGGTTTCTACCTCCCTCCATGTAAGGAAAAGATAGCAGCTAAAGTGGTGGAGGGAGATACTTTATTTGAGTAAAGAAACGTTTTCATTGCATTTGTAAAGGTTACACAAAAGTCTCAAGGTGCTTGGTCATTGTTTGGGGAAAGGGAATAGTATATGTTATGAGCTAACCATTTTTATGGTTACAACATCTGCCAGGCAGTAGGACTGATGCAATGAGTTGAGGAATTTTTTTCCTAATCTTATGGAGCTTATAATTAGGGTCCAGTCATCTTTAGTGGGAAAGAGCCAGATTGCCTGGATTTGAATCTGGAATCCACCATTTATCAGCTCTTGTCTTCAGCAAGTGACTTAACCTCATCTTTAAAATGAGAATAATTATGCTCCCCAACTCACAGAGTTATGGAGAGGAATAAATGAGTCAATGAGTAGAGCAATTAGAACAGTGGCTGGCACATGGTAGGGGCTCTATAAATTTTAGCTGTTATTTACAGTTCATCAGATCGTGTACAATAGCTGGCATCTGGGGGCCATAAGAAGTAGACTGTTCAGAAAGCCTTTGCCAACAGCTATTATTGAATTCTCATAGCAGCTCTGTGCAAGAGTTACCATAGCAGCCCTGATACAGAGGGCTCACTTGTGGGCCTGGCCCGTGACTTGCATCTGGGAACTTGGCTTTTGGAAACTTCCCGAAGTTACCAACTGATAAGGCAACTTTACCCACCTGGTGCACTGCGTTCTGCTATACCAGTCTGCCTAGATTGTTTGTACAAATGCTATGATTTATGGAGAACATGTGCTTTCCTTCTGAGAGTCTGGAATGCTGGTAGTTGTGCCTGGCCAAGCAGGCAGAGTGCCCCTCCATGAGCAGCAACCCCCAAAAAACCTTGTATTTGAGTCTCAAGTGGGCTCCTCCCTGGGAAGAGACATTGCACATTTGTTACTCTATGTTCCTGCTGGAGGAAGGAGCCAGATCTACGTGACTCTGGGAGGGAAGATAGAGGAAACGTGTGCCTGGATTTCTTCAGACAACACCTGATACATCTTTTTCCCCTTCTGTGTGTCCTTTCACCATAATAAATCTTAGCCATGAATCCAACTATATGTTGAGTCCTTCTGGTACGTGGGGGAAGTTACATGATCTCCCCCGCAAAGTGAGTAAATAGCTCTCAAAGGTATATAATGTGACTCTAATTTCATAAATCTAAAAATCTAAGAAATGGAAGAATTGAGATGTCCACATGGCCATTTGGTATATGGAGGAGCTGAGACCAAGTTCCTGTCTGTCTCCCTCCCAAGACAGCATTTATTTCACTGTGTCAGGTAGCCACACCGAGTTATATACATCCTGGTCAAGAAAAATGTCTGTCTCGGCCACAGCACCTAGTAGCTACTGGTTAGCTATACAACCTTGGGAAAATATCTTAAAGGCTTTGCACTTCTGAACTCTTCACTGTAAAACTTTAATAATAATGATAATACCAATGTCACAGAATTGCTGTGAAAATGTAATAAGATTTTATATATATGTCATATATATGTGAAGCACATACATATTTAATATTAAATGTATAAATGTAAAAAATTAAAATCTATATAGTATTTAGCTCAGTGCCTGGTATATAGTAAACCTTAATAAATGAAAAGGCTGGATAAATATGTGCATATGTGGCCAACATACATACATTTGTATCAATATATACATATATGCATGCATGTGTGTATATACACACACACACGTACCTATATTGGCTTGTAAGTTAATGACTCATCTAACAAGTTATGTCTTGATTACAGAGCATCATTCACCATTCATAAATGAAGCCAGTTAGGATTTCACAGTGGGCCTGATTTTTTATGTCTACTGGTTTCAATCTAGGGAACCACTTCTGCTCAAAGCCTAACATCTGACTTCCTTTAATGTTTAACCTGTGAAGTTAATTATTAGCTAGAGAATTCAGAGCTTTGCTTAAGATACTAACTGGTATTTATCATTAGCTCTAACATACACATACATGGTGACCATATTTTTGTATCTCAAACATAGAACTTGTAATCTAGCAATGAATTGCTATGCTGGGAAACTGGGACTCTCTTGGAAACCCTGACATCTATAGATGGAGAATATTCAATCCTCCTGAAACTATGGGAAGCAAACTTCTGGGGTTAAGATTTGCTTTTAGTAATGCCTTATTTTATCCTTTACATTGCAACTTTATGGCATTTTATGTTGATAGCATTACAAAATTACAATGTGGTTGAAGTATAATTACTCTCTTTTGGGAAATCATTTGGAAATCATTCCGTGTCACCCTTTCTCTTCTCTCTGAAGATGTTACAGTATCAGTCAGTAAACTGTAGTATAAGAGGTTGATTTCCTCTGGAACTTGGTATCACCAAGTTTTTCATCCCTAGCAAAGATGGCAGGACTAACTGTAACTCAAATGCACTGTTTTTCACTGTGGAAAGCCCCACACTCCAAACAACTCTGAGTTCATTAGCAAATATCCATTTGGAAGTGATTACCCAAGTGGCCTCAGATGAACTCTTTAGCCTACTGGTGCCTTGGTTTCCTTTTCTATAAAATGATAATAAGAACACCTACCCTATGGTCAACAATACCATATTGTACACTTAAAAGTTTGTTAAGATTGATCTCATGTTAGGTGTTCTTAACACAATAAAATAAATTTCACAATAATAACACAAAGAATATCTGCCTCAAAGTGTTTAAGAGGTTTAAATAAGTTAATATTTTGAAATCATTAGAATGGTGCCTGCCACAGAATTTAAAATAAATAAACAAAATATGCAATCCTTCATCTATCATTTGCTAAATGCTTCTATATCCATCTTATATTCCCAAGAAGACTCGAAGCTAAGTCCAGAGACCACACTGGCACTCTACTTTCTATTCAGTTTCCCACCCTCAGTGAGCTTAGCCCTGCAGCAGACATATAAGGCCATCAATAAACAGTTGTGAGTTCGATCGTGACAGTGTGACATAGGGGAAGCCACCCTGGAATACACTGTGTGGCGTGAGTGCCTCTCTGACCAATGCCTGTAGATCAGTGGGTTTCAAGATACTTGACCCCAACACACAGTAACAATTTGTATGTGGCAAATTGATACACACATGAATATTTTCATATGTTTATATAATTATCTCACTGAAATCAAAGTTTTACAAAACAGTACTTAACCATACCATGTAAAATATGCTCCAACAGAAACAAGAAACTATTCTAGTTAAATCTAGTCCAGTGCATGTCAAACTTTAAAGTGCATTCAAAACACTTGGAGGTCATGCTAACATGTAGATTAGATTCAGCAGGACTTGGTAGGATCAGAGAGTCTGCATTTCTATCATGCTCCCATGGTGACACTGTACCATCCCTGGACCATACTTAGTATAGAAATAATGCTGGGAATGGCTCTCTAAATTTATTTCACAGCCCACTAAAGGGTTGCAATCTGCAGCTGTAAATCACTTCTCCAAATAATTTTGAAAGTGTCTTTCATCTCTATAATCCCATTATTATCTTCCTAACCTCGGAACAGAAATCCTAGGCCTGGGTGGGAGTAGGGGTAGGGGAATTCACAGCAAGAACGACTCAAGTATTACCTTTCCTATTGACTTTTATGCTGATATGCCTGTTTGGCTCCAGCCCTGTCCTCACTGTTCAAAGCTTACACCTTGTAGCTATGTTAATAAATTGACTGAGTACTCATTATGAGCAGGGCACAGAACTGAATGCTTTATATCTATCACATTTACTCCTACAACCACCTGTGTAGATATTGCCATTTTATAGATGAGAGAAGGCAAGTAGCTATAACTGGTGGAGTTGGGATTCCAGAGCCTATGTTCTTGTTTTTTTTTTTTTTAAAGGTTTTTTTTTTATTTATCCACTCATGAGAGACACAGAGGGAGAGAGAGGCAGAGACACAGGCAGGGGGAGAAGCAGGCTCCATGCAGGGAGCCCGATGTGGGACTCGATCCAGGGTCTCCAGGATCATGCCCCGGGCTGCAGGCGGCGCTAAACCGCTGCGCCACCGGGGCTGCCCGAGCCTATGTTCTTGTGATAGCTAGCCTCTTAGATGGCTCCAGTGATCCTTGCCTCCTGACATTCACACCCCCTTTATAGTCCTCTCTCACATTGAATATGGCCCACCTGGTAGTCAGTAGAGTATTGAGAAAATGACAGTGTGTGACTTCCAAGACTCACTCAGAAGACACTGTGGTTTCTGTCTCGCACTCACTTAGATTATTCCCTCTACAAGAGGCCAGGTTGTCATGTCATCAGAATTCTCAAGCAGCCCTATGGAAAGTCCGTACAGCAATGGACTGAAGCTTTCTGCCAACATCCAGCACCAACTTGTTAGGCATATAAGTGAGCCACCATGGAAGCCAATCCTGTAGCCTTTCACATCTTCAGACAACCGTAGCCCTCGACTGACATCTTTACTGCAATCTCACAAGAGACCCAAACCTAGAAACACCTCACTAAGCCTCTCTCAACTTCCTGATCCACAAAAACTGTGTGAGGTAATAAACATTTATTATCATTTTATACCTTTAATGCCTGGGGTAATTTCTGATGCAGCAATAGATACCTCACATAGTTCCTAACCAGTAGGATAGGCCATCATCATTATGATTCAGGCCTAAAAGGAAAATGAATCTCCTATGAGGCCTTTTGGATTAGTTGTTCATTGTGGCAGTGTGCACCATGGTTCAGCAAATTCTCATTATCCCCCTGCAACCAACTTTGGGCGAAGCATCTACTTCCCATCTGGACTGACCCAGATGACTTGCTGTAGCCAATTGGATATGGGCGTTGAGGATGTTAGATCACATTTGGAGACACTACAAGAATCTGTCTGCCCTCTTTAGCTTCTGCTCTCATTTATAAAAACAATATATCCCAGAGAGTAGATGTTCCTTTAGCCTGGGTCCCAGAGTGAGAATGGATGGCCAACCCAGCTGACCCTGAGCCCAGCTTGGAGACAAGCCAAGCTGAGCTCAAGTCCATGCAGAGGGACAACTGACTTGTAGACTCATGAGTGAGAAATAAATGCTTGTTGTGGTAAGCCATGAGATTTTAGGGTTGTTTGTTACCTCAGCCAAAGCTGAGCCACACACTCACCATGCTGTATGATGCCGTGTTCCATAAGCCGGTGGCAAAGCTGCTCGGCCTCTTTCCTTGTCGTGGCCTCACCTTCCTGAACCAGCCAATCCAGGAATTCAGATGCCATGAAGGTGCGTTCATACTTGACCCCTTCCTCTTCCCTCGCTTGCAGGAGTGTGTTTTCAGGGCTCATCAGCCTGGGAGGAAGGGAAGGAAGGGAAGAAAAATAAACCTACACGGATGGAAAATAGCTAATTTGAAATCCTACATCATAGGTTTCTGCGAAGTATCACAGCAAAGTTGTCAGACAGACAAGTGTGACTGTCATGTGCTATTACAAATGTAATGCTTAACAGAAGGATCTGCTTCAGGAGTGAAAGAGATGTGTTTGCTCCTGGTAATTAAGGGGGAAAAAAAAGCTGGTGGGGTGCCTGGCTGGCTCAGTCAGTAGAGTTGCAACTCTTGATCTCCGGGTTGTAAGTGCAAGCCTCACGCTGTAGTGATTAATGAAAAGAAAAGAAAAGAAAGGAAAAGAAAAAAGAAAAGAAAAGAAGAAAAAGAAAAAGAAAAAAAAAGAGAAAGAGAGAAAAGAAAAAGAAAAAGAAAAGAAGAACCTGGAAATGTAATCCAAAACCCACATTAGCAGACTGCATTTTGGTCAGCCACCTTGAAAAGGGCAATTTATTAGCCAAGCCCCATCACATCTTTTTTTAAAAAAGTTAGTATTTCTTTCCTAAAAGAGTCACTCAATTTCCTGAATCACTGGGCTAACAAGACGACTGCTATTGATTGAATGTTTGAGTCCCCTCAAAATTTATATAATCAAATTTGTCCAGTGTGATGGTATTGGGAGCTGGGACCTTTGGGAGGTGACTTTCATAGTCCCCATGATGGGATCACTGCCCTTGCAAGAAGAGACAGAGAGCTTGTTTCCCCCTTCTCTCTTGATGAGGGTACAAGGAGAAGACTGTCTGCAAACCAAGGAGAGGGCCCTCACTAGACACCAGATCTGCATGATGCTTTGATCTTGGACCCTCTCTGCTTCCCAGCTGTGAGAAATAAGACTTTATTGTTTAAGCCACCCAGTCTATGGCATTTGTTACAGCAGCCTGAACTGACGTAAGCCACTCCTTCACAACACCCCCGTCCCCACAGAGCTTATTTCTCACACCTCCTTCTCTAGCATTCTCCAACTGCCCTCGCGTCTGTCCTCACCATCCCTCTGAAAGAGCTCCCGCTGGTGTTGTACTTTTGGAGAATACTTGCATCCGTATATGATGGGAATTTATAGATCCCCGCTTTGTTTGATGTTAATAGCAATAGATGCTGCTGACCATTCCCCTCCTCCAGAGGGGCATTATATTCCCCTGGTTTCCCTCCTGTCCCTCTGTTCCTACCTCTTTCTCAGTTACCTTTGTGTTGGTTCCTCCTCATCTCCCTGGACTTTAAAGGCTGGAATTTCTTGGGATTCAAATCCCCAAATACCTCTTTTCTCATTGCATCGTCTCTCAGGGAGATTGTTTCATCCCTGTAGCTTCAATTGCCATCCATGCCCCAAAGATTCCCAAATTCATGTCGCTAAATCAAGCCTATATTCTCAACTCCAGACCTTGGTGTCCACGTGGACATCTCAAAAACACCTCAGAATCAACAAACCTAGAACTGAACTCAGGTTCTTCCTCCAAACCTGGTCCTGTGCCACTAGTACTTCCATCATCCCACCAGAAAACAAGGCAGCATCATTTATGCCTCCATCTTCCTCATCCCCCCAACTCCAGTCCAGACAGTCGTATGAATTGTGAATTTTATGTCCCAAATCATACTCCTATATGTCTAGGTCTTTCCATCTCCAATGGTGCCACTACCTTAGTCCAAAATACCAACACCCTTAACCCAGTTACAATGGTTTCTTCAATAGACTTTACTAGCTACCCACTCTTGTTCTCCTTGTAAACTCAGGCACTGAAGTCCAGACACAGCAATTAAATTTATCTTTTTCAAACTCAGACCTGATAATGTCCTAATCCTGTTGAAGATACACTTCAATGGTTTCTGATTGCTTTTAGACTAAAGACCAAAATCTTTTATATGACCGATCTTTAATGCATTCACAATCTTTCCCTTTACCTCTTTAGGACCATTTTCACCTCTGACCTCATTTTGCTTCAGGGATGGTCTTCTTATAGTTCCTCAAACATATTATACATCACCTGCCACAGGGCCTTTGGATACGTCATTATTGCAGCTGGAATGCTGTCCCCCACCTTTCCACTGTTCTACTTCTTAAGCCTATTTGACTCCTTATCCTTTGTATCTCAGCTATCCTCGGGTCTCCATTAGGCAATTCATTGTTCCCTATACAGTTTGGGTGATTATCACATTAAAGACTACCTTGTCTACTCAATTATAAGCTCCAACAGGGTAGGGCCTGTGTTTGCCCATAAAACTTTGTTTAATGGAAAATGGAATCCGATAAAATGCCAAAATCATTGTGTCTTCTTTCTCTTTAAAACAATTGCTGATTAGGTTCCTATCTCTCACATGAAAGTTTTTCTTTTAAAAACCCTTTCTTTTCAAACTAAAAATAATATGCAACACAAGTACCATTTCATTCTAGAGCAGGAGAAAACCTTAGAGATCACTGTAATCCAATCCCCTCCTCATCCATATGAGAAAAATGTCACTCTCTAACATAACATTCTATATCAATTAAATCTGAATGCACAAAATGCAATTCTCATACAAATGAGAAAAAAAATGAATGATAACATTCAATGTTTCAGGAAGGAAACTTGCTGAAGGTCATGCAAAGAGGCACATTACACATGTTTATAAATCATTTCATTTGGAGTAACTGAACCTCCATACTGACTGTCCATTCACAAGGTGTGTATTTTCAGTGCTTTCACACTTAGTGCCCAATACTGCTGTGGAAAGGATACTAGGCTAGGAATTTGAAGACTTAAGTTTATTCAGAATTGAGCACCTAACTGTAAGATACAAAACAAGCTGCTTTTCTTTGTTTCAGCCTCCTTTTTCTCAAGTGAATAATGTTATTTTAACCCATGATTATGACAAACAGCTGTACAGTACAAAAGATAAGGTATATGCAAAGTGTTACACTACTTAATGAATCATGGTACCTACCCCAGGGCAGGATGGATTTGTGCCCAACAGCTATGAAACAAGGGAAACCCCCTTCATGCTCCCTCCACTCATCCCAGCAGAACCTTCAGAGTCCTATTATATAAAAGTCATGGCAGGGCACAGGATTGGGAGGTAGGAGGCCAGAGGGCCTAGCCACAAACTAATCACATAACTTCTCACTACTTCAGCATCCCCCTATTAAGTGAGGAAGAAAATACCTAATCTACTTCCTTTCCTGGATTCTGTTATCAAAAATCTTTGGAAAAAGAAGTTCTAAGTATATGCTTTTATATTAGGAGTATTTATAAAAGCTATCAGCATCTAAGAGAACTCATAAAAAAAAAATACCTTCTTAGCATGGAACAGAACTCATTTAAAAATCTTTTTATTTAAAAAAATTATTTTTGTTTAGACCTTTCTCCAAGTCAATCCTCTTCTGTATTTTAATCCATCCTTAGAGAAAGCTCCTGGGCTGCTTTCCCAGGTTGAGTAACATCTAGTTGGTATGAGTAATAAGAATTATATTTAATATTACAGTGACCACGTCCTTCTAAGAAGACCAAAAGGGCAGATAAGAATCTAGAAAAGAGAATCAAAGGGTCTATGTGCATGCTCAAATTAGGAACACCACCATATCTTAATTTCTTTTGACCCTCAAATAATTGGTGTGAAATTGGTATTGGTATTTTGGTGTGAAAATAGAGGCAAGCTAGCCTCCTTGGTTTTCCAGTTGTAAACATTATTTCCTCTAAGAAGTCTTCTTTGACCCCACAAATCTGGACCATATGCCACATCTAAGGGCTCCCATAGTTCCCTGCAGGATCTTTAGAGCCCCAGAGGAACTGCCTACTCAAACCATAAGCCTTTTTTTAGATAACTGTCCTTACCTATGTGGTTCACAGAAGTTTTCTAATACAAAAGATCCTCAAAACATGTAGCTGAGTGAATAAATGCAACTCAATTATATGCATTCTCCTGCTCCACATCGTTATCCCAGACTATTAAAAGTGACACCCTTAGCTATCACCAAGGAGGTAAGAGACAACAGATACTAGTGAGCAGGTGGTGAAAAGGGAACCCTTTTATATTGTTGGTGGGGTTGCAAATTGGTCCCACCACTACAGAAAACAATATAGAGGCTCCTCAAGAAACTAAAAATATATCTACTGTATAATCCATCAATTCCACTCCCGCGTATATATCCAAAGGAAATGAAAACAGGATTTCAAACAAATATCTGCCCTCTCATGTTTATCACAGCATTTTCACAATAGCTAAGATATGGAACTAACCCAAAGGACCATCAGGAGATAAAGAGATAAAAAAGATGTGGTACATTAAAAAAAAATGTGGTACATAAACACAATGGAATATTATTTAGCTAGGAGAAAGGAAGATATCCTTCTTCCCACTTGCAACAATGTGGATGGACTTTGAGCACATTATGCTGAGTGAGATAAGTCAGAGAAAGATGAGTATTATATGATGTAACTTATATGTGGAATCTAAAACATGAAATCTATAAAAAAAAGGGGGGGGAGAGTAAAGTGGTGAGACTAGGGGACTAGAGGGGGTAGATGAGACTGAGGCTTAAGGGTACAAACTTGTAACAAGTAGTAAATAAGCCATAGAGAGCTAATACACAGTGTAATGAATATAGACAATAATATTGCACAATTATGTGATAAACATTACTGTATCTACAATCATACTGCAATATAGAAATGCATCAAAGTAATACACTACACACTTTAAAGCTGCACAATGTTACATGTCAAATTTATTTTTTTTAAAAAAAGACAATCTAGATTAAATGCCATTTATCTGATTCAGGAAGTTTGATTTAGCAGGGATTCCTAAATTCTATGAAACATGATTATATAGTCTCCAACTATAATAAAACTAAGAAAACAAATACAGGCCAAAAAACAAAACAAAACAAAAAAAACCCTAAATACTGACCCTATATGCAGATGAGGTGAATCTAGAGTTCCTGCCCTATCGATACTCTCCATTTAAGACACAGATGGAGATGCTTGGCTTTTCTTTCTCTTTATAACACTCCGTCCATTCTAGCTCAGCAATTTTATTTTTGGGTGTGGGGAGGACAAATGGATAGGGTTTATTTGTGTCACTTCTTGTAACCAGAAACATGACCTGCCAGAAAGCTCTGGAGCTCCTGCTAAGTAGCTGGTGGCCTCTGGACAAGCAGCTGGTTAGCTGCTGTTGCCAATGCTCTTTAGAGAAGAGGCAAATTGGCCAGCCTGCTATTTAAAACATGCCCGGCCAGCCTTAGTTGTTCCTTATTTCATTTCTTCTTAAAATCAAATAATGTTCCTATGCAGGTTCCTCTCTAAGATAAAGACTTTCATGGGATTTGATTTTAGTACTAATATGTGGTCACAGTGTTAAGGCAAGACTTACTACTTGTTCCAATTATGTTTTGCTCTCTAACAAGCTATCCTCAAAGTTGGTGGCTTTGAAACAACCACTATTTCATTATATCTTAGTGGGTTGCCTGGGGCTCAACTGAGTAGTACCTCCATCACTCTTGCTAGGGGTCACTCATGCCATTGCAGACGTTGGCTAGGGCTTGGTGTCTGGTGCTACAGTGCTCCTGAGTCAATGCAGCCTCTCTGTCTAGTGAGGCAGGCTGGATATTGAGATGCAGAGCTCAAGAGGAAGGAGAAAGATGGTACCAGAACTTGCGTATGGTTTTATTGAAAACTAATCTACTGACCATACAATTAACCCATTTAGCATGTACAATTCAATGGTATTAGTACACAGAGTACACAACCATCACTACAATCCATGTTAGAACATCTCCCTCACCCCAAATGGAAACCTCATTACAATCACTCCCTACTTCTCCAGTGCCCCATCCCTAGGCAAACACTAGTCTATGTTCTGCATCCACAAATTCGCCTGCTCTAGACAGTTCAAATAAATATAATCATATAATATGTGGCTCTTTGTGACTGGTTTCTTTCATTTAGCATAATGTTTTCAAATTCATCCATGCTATAGCATGTATTACTATTCTATTCCTTCCACAGTTAGTATGGCCAAATAATATTCCATTGTGTGGATATAATATATTTTGTTTACCCATTCATCAGTTGATGGACATTTGGGTTGTTTCCACTTTTGGTTATTATGAGTAATGCTGCTATGAACATTCATATTCAATTTATGTATAGACATATGTTTTCATATACATCTAGAGTACAATTGCTGGATCATGTGGTAACCCTGCTTAACCTTCTGGGAAACTTCCAGACTGTTTTCATACTGGCTGCACTATTTTCATTTCCACCAGTAAAGCGTGAGGATTCCAATTTCTCCACATCCTCGCTAGCGGTTGCTACCATCCATTCTTATTTCTTAGTGCCATCCTAGTGGGTGTGAAGTGGTATCTCACTGTGGTTTTGATTTGCACTTCCCTGATGATTAATGACATTAAGCATATTTTCATGTGCTTATTGTCCATTTGTATATATTCTTTGGGAAAATGTCTATTCAGAGCCTTTGTTTATTTTTAAAATTAGGTTGTCTTTTCATTATTGAGTTTTAAACATCTTTTATATATTCTGGATGCAAGTCCATTATCAAACTCATGATTTGCAAATATTTTCTCCATTCTGTGGGTTTAAATTTTGAAGTGGTTCAAATTCTCCATTTTAGTCACTTGTGTGTTCAGTGTCACAGCTAAGAAACCGCTGCCTAGCCCAAGCCCAGGAAAATTTATTTGCTCATATGTCTTCTTCCAAGAGTTTTACGTTTTAGTCCTTACATCTAGTTTTATAATCCGTTCGAGCTAATTTTTCTAGAAGGCATGGGGCTGGAGTCTACCTTCATTCTTTTGTATGCGGCTATCTAGTTGTTCCATCACCATTTGTTGAAAGATTATTCATTCCCTGTTGAATTATTTTGGCAGTCATCAAAAGTCCATCAACCTAGCCAGGCCTTCTTTAACAGCCGGGCTCCAAAGTCACAGAATGTCAAGTGCCCTGGATTGTATTCAATAAAGCTATCAGACTCAGGCCAGACTCAATGGGAAGGAAAGAGCAACATGCATGCATAGCAAGAGGTGGAAAAGTTTGGAACCATCTTGGAGAGTAGGAACCACACGGATTTATTTTCATTAATTGGCTGAAAGGCAATTTCTTTTTTTTTAATTTTTATTTATTTATGATAGTCACACACAGAGAGAGAGAGAGAGAGGCAGAGACATAGGCAGAGGGAGAAGCAGGCTCCATGTACCGGGAGCCCGATGTGGGATTCGATCCCGGGTCTCCAGGATCGCGCCCTGGGCCAAAGGCAGGCGCCAAACCGCGGCGCCACCCAGGGATCCCTGAAAGGCAATTTCAATTCTTATAGCTCATTCACAGTGTTGTGTTGTCTCTTCCTCATTTATTTAATATTTTTTACTTTACTTAAAGTAGAGAGTAGTTTTAAAAGCATGAGATTAAAGACAAATCCAGCTTTCAATCCTAACTGCATACATGTTAGCTTCATGACCTTGCTTCCCCTAAGTGACCACTGGGGAGTTCTGCAGTTATGAGTGTGATAATGCATGGAACACTTCAGTCACAGTGTCAGTTGCGCCTGAAAACCTGAATACATTTTAGCCATGATGAGGATGAGGATGATGATGATAAAAGTTTTCTAGATGGAGTCATTATTTGATAAAATCAAACCCCTTAGTGGCAAAAATTAAGATTGTGTGCATTTCTCTAGACAAGAATAACAACTCTATTTTAATTAGTAATCAGAAGTATATATGATGCTCAGAAACTCTTATATTTTGTAGAACAAATTCTTTTTTAATCAAAATTATCCTGTTCTGGCCTACAATTATGACATAAAGCCATATGCCCAAATCAGTGTTAGGCATTAACAATATTTGCCTCATGTAAGCATGTACACATCAGATTTTGATTGTGTATGTGAGTTGATTTCAACCTTTCCTGGATATATATCTGAGTCAGATTTCCCAGGCTCACTTTAACCCAGGGGGAAGGCAGCATTACAATAGAAGGAACTGCTACATTTGGGGGCCAATACAGAAATAGAAATAAGCTGATAGTGATCTCTTTGTGCACTGAAAAAAATTCAAAATAGCTGAGAAGGCCCTATATAACACAAGAACATACATAAATGGTACTCAAGGGCACAAGCTAGGGAGAGTCACAATGATCCATGTGCTATGTGGCCAAAAAGATGCTTTAGGATTTTAGAAAGGTAGCTTTTTAAAAAGTCATTTGTTAATATAATGATAAATTATTTTAAAAGGCTAAATGTATGACTTAATACACATGATAACCCTTAAAAATTAAAAATTCATTCACCCAAATATTAAAAGACTTTCTTATTCCTGGGGGTAGCTTGTGAATGATTTTTCTTTTCTTCTTAATAGAACACTCTATTACTCAAATTATTCCCCAGGGAGAATGTACTGTTTTTGTAACTGGGGGAAAATGTTATCAATGAAGAAGTTATATTAAGGTTGTTTTATTGTTGTTGCTGTTTTTCAGAGAGAGAGAGAGCATGCACACTTGCAGGGGAAAGGGAGGGGGAGAAATTGAGGGAGGGGAGGGGCAGAGGGAGAAGGAGAGAGAGAATCTGAAGCAGGCTCCAAGCTCAGTGTGAGGCCCATATGGGGTTCAATCTCAGGACCCTGAGATCATGACCTTGATCAAGAGTCAGACACTTAAACAACTGAGCCACCCAGGAGCCCCAAGGTTAAGCTTATATTTAACTGGATGACTTGTTCCTGACAAAATGCTTATATTAATACCCAGTATAAAAAGCAGTTCCCAATGTATAAATGATGTATTTACATGTATATTCCCAACATACAGTTTAAATATACAACATTGATTGACTTCTGTGATTAGAAAGAAGGTATTAATTAGGAAGAAATGCTTACATGAGCATTGGTATTTTTAAGTACTATGCTATTGTCTATAAAACAGATATACAGATAAACTGACATAATTTTCATAATAATTAGGTTTGGAACTAGTCAACAGAAAACTGTTCAGTTAATATTTATGAGTAAAAACGCTACATACTGGAAAGGGTGACAGAAAGAAGGGAAAAACAGCATTTTACATCCTTTGCCAACAAGTATCTTTTACCTGCTTTCGCTCCTGCTTTCATCTTCATACTATACACTGAGTTTAACATCTTCACTTTCATTTTCCTTCCTTACTTACGCTATTCCCTCACATCTCCTCTTTCTTCCTTGAAGAAATCTAAACTATTTTTGAAAAGGGGAGGGGGGCTCACTGTACAGTGATACAGGTTGCTCACCGCACAAAGAAACCTGGCTTCAGGCAAAAAGGAGGGCTAAAGTCCAGCCCTAATTCCTCATGAGCAGTCCTGTGTAGAAATGACTGCCCTAGCCTAAAGGAAAGGGCAAAAAGCTACCTGGTTCTCATTTGCAGTAGGTGCTAAATGATGCAGTGGGTCTCTGCTTTAAAGGGCTGGATTAAGTACTAACTCCTCTTTGAAGCTATCCCCACTAAAGTACAAGCCAGACAGATCTCTCTCTGTTTTGAACTTAAAATCAGGGCCATGGTTTATGTATCCATTCAATTTTTAATGCACTCCAGCTGAGCTAGAAGCTTCTGAAAGATACACACCATGCCTTAAATGTTTTCATTTCTTAAAAAATTGAGCCTAGGGAAGGCGTATACCACAAGTGCCCAACAAATATTTGTTAATCAACTAAAAACTAAAAATATCCCAAGCCAACAGTAATAGAGAGGGTTTTTTGTCTTTGAAGGGTGAAATACCTTCCTCCTTGCTTGCTATTTTAAATCCGCTTAAAGAAAAACTAGAACTTTTTAGTGCTGATTTTATGCTCTGAAGAGACTGGTATTCTGGGACCTGAGCTGTAATTTTCACATTGCCCATGGTTTTTAGTGTTGTTGTAGTAAACATTTTCAGAACTTGAATCAGCTTTAGACAGAAGCCAAGTGTGATTTCAAGGCCACAGCTACCCTAAAAGGCCACATTCAGCTATGGTTTCGTAACTGTAAAATTACCCAGGAAGAAAAAGCTGAGCACTTTTACAATACATTCAAAACTATTCCAACCTCTGTTAGCCTTTTCAAACAACTGTCCAGGGAAGGTGGGCTCTAAAACATATTATAAAGGCTTCTTTTAAGGGAATGATTATTATTTATTTTGGATATTTCCATAATTATTAGAAAATATTTGTGTCATTTGGAGCCAAAAACAAAGACAGAAAAAGAGGTAAAGAAAGAAGTTTAGGAGAGGTAAGATGAAGGGATAAAGAAAAATTGAGGGCAATACCAACTAGAGAAAATAAATATACTCTAAAAAGGTAAGAAAATGAGTAAAAAAGTGAACACAAGGACACATAGGTCCTACTTTTGCACAGGTTAATGGGCTAGGTGACAGGAGGACCACTTTGTGCTGTACTTTTGTGGAAGTGGTGTGAAAGAGGAAAGGAAACAGTCTCTGCTCTCATTCTTCAACCAAGATCTTATGTTGTACAATCTGAAGACTCCACTCTTAAAACAGATTAAAAATTGCTGTGTTGATACATCTGTGGTCAACTGACTTTTAACAAGGATTCCAAGGCCACCCAATGAGAAAGAATAATTTTTTTCAACAAATTGTGCTGATATGATTAGAGAGCCAATGCAAAACAAGTAAACAAAAAAAGAAGTTGGACCTGCACCTCATACCCTATACAAACAAAACAAAACAAAACCTCAAAATATCTTAAAGATCTAATTATAAGAGCTAAAACCATAAAATTTTTACAAGAAAACATAAAGGTAAATCTTCATGACTTTGGATTGGGCAAAGGATTCTTAGGTAGGGCACCAAAAACACCAGTGGCAAAAGAAAAAATAGATACATTGGATGACATCAACATTTACAACTCTCTTTTTTTTTTTAATTTATGATAGTCACAGAGATAGAGAGAGAGAGAGAGAGAGAGGCAGAGATACAGGCAGAGGGAGAAGCAGGCTCCATGCACCGGGAACCCGACGTGGGATTCGATCCCGGGTCTCCAGGATCGCGCCCTGGGCCAAAGGCAAGCACTAAACCGCTGCGCCACCCAGGGATCCCAACATTTACAACTCTTATGCTTCAAAGACACCAGCAAGAATATGAAAAGACAACTCACAGAATGGGATAAAATATCTGCAAAGCATATGTTTGACAATGTGTGTGCATCCAGAATATGGAAAGAACACTTAGAGCTCAATAATAAAAGGACAAATAACCCAACTTCAAAGTGGACTAATGATCTCAATAGGCCAGAGAAGATATACAAATGGTCAATAAACACATAGGAAGGTGCTAGGCATCATTGGTCATCAGGAATTGCAAATCAAAACCACAATGAGCTATCAGTTCACATCCCCTAGTTGGTTAGAATCAAAAAGTCACATAATGACAAGTTGTTTGCAAGGAAGTGGAGAAACCAGAAGCCTCAAATGCTGTTGGTGGGAATGTAAAATGGTACAGCCGCTTCAGAAAACAATCTCTCCATTCCTCAAACCACTAAACACAAAGTTACTACATGATCCAGCCATTCTCCTCACTATATGTCCAGGAGAAATGAAAACATATATCCACAGAAAATCATGCACACAAATGTTTATAGCAGCATTATTCATTATGGTCAGAAAGTAGAAACAACCCAAGTACTCATCTACTGATGAAACTGAAAATCTTATATATCTATATAATGGAATAACATTTGGCTACAAAAAGGAATAAAGTACTGATACAAGCTACCCATGCATGAACCTTGAAAACATGATAAATGAAAGAGATCAGTCACAAAAGACCATGCATTGTATCATTTCATTCATGTAAGATGTTCAGAACAGAAAAAGCTATAAGGACAGAAAGTAAATTAGCGGTTGCATAGGAATAGATCAAAGAATAGGGATGTGATAGTTAAAAGTTAAAGGGGTTTCTTTTTGAAGTGATGAAAATGTTCTACAATTGTGGTTAGGCAGCTGCCTTCAGCTCAGGTCATGATCTCAGGGTCCTGGGACCGAGTTCCACACCCATCAGGCTCCCTACTCAGTGAGGAGTCTGCTTCTCTCTTCTCTCTCTCCCTCTACCAACCCCCCCCCCCCCCCCGGCTCGTGCACTTTCTCTCACTTAAATAAATAAATAAAAATTTTTTTAAAAAAACTACGTGGGTCGTGGTGGCTTCATAAGTATGTTAAATTTGTGAAAATGTATTGAGCTGCATACTTAGGACATGTGTACTTTATGCATGTTGCACTTCAATCAATTTAAATGTGTAGTTAAACTACACATTTCAATTTGATAAAGTTAAAAATCTGGATTTTTCTTTCATTCTGGTCTGAAAGACTCTTTTGTTAGGGGCCCTGAAATTAATAAATGCTTTCTGTCAATTTGGTGTTTTTTCATTTGGTGGAACAATGTCTTGGCTTACATTCCCAGCTCTGTGTGAAGAGAGTGTAATTAAGTAGGGATGTTTTCATTTAGCAAATAAAGCAAGAAAAACAATGTAGCAACTACACCTCTTGGACTCATCTCCACATTTAAAGACAGAGCCACCTACCCAGGGGAGTTTCCACACAAAGACTCTAACGTAAGCATACTCTCCTTCCTTAAAAACTCTCAGCCATGCCTTCCCCTGGTATCACTCTTCAAACATCCACTTCTACTTTGCTCCAATATGTGCCTCTTCTCCCAGAAGGTCCTGCCCCCTCTGCTGCTCTGTGTGTGTTCTTTTTCTGCTTTGCTGCAGAATGTCTGGCATAGCCTCATTATACCCATCCCCCTTGATCCATTCACTCTAGAACTTCAAAGCTTAAAAACAAACAAGCTATTTCCTCCAGAAAAGACTGAGTTCTTGAGCTCTTCCAGATGTAAGCAAGAGTCATTGCATTCAAAGCATATTAGAAATGATATTCAATTTCTACATGTTCGCTCAAATTTAAATTTTTAATTTTTTAAAAAGATTTTAATAAATAAATCTCATGTATTTATTCATGAGAGACACAGAGAGAGAGGCAGAGACACAGGCAGAGGGAGAAGCAGGCTCCCTGCAGGGAGCTCGATATGGAACTCGATCCCAGGACCCTGGGATCATGACCTGACCCAAAGGCAGATGCTCAACCACTGAGCCACCCAGGTGCCCCTAAATTCTTAGTTTTTAATGCTAATGGTGGGAAAGTGAAAAGCCTGAACTTGGAGCAAATTTTCCAGGATTATGTTTTAGAATCTGAAGGTTAAAGCATGTTTCTTAGCCCATCTCAAATTCACTTGCCTTACCTGTAAATCAATGGTGAAAATCTCTCCCACTGAGAGGTGCAGGAAGAATTAAGTGAAATAATGTGTGAGAAAAACTCAGGATGGTACCTAGAGCAGGAAGTGCTCAGTAAATGATGCTATGTTTGCCATTCTTATTCTCTGAATGTCCACACTAAGACCCTACAATGAGTAAATCCAAATAGAGTCATCTTAGATTATCAAATATAACTACTGGTTTTACTCTAATTAGAACATGCCACAGGTTAGGAAAAAGAGAAAGGGGCTAACCACTGACTTCATCCCTAAATAAGAATGACCGAGGTCCATGACCTTCAAGGGCTTCTGGTCAAGCTGGAGAGAATGAGACCAAATCACATTGGAGAGATGACTGTTCTAGTTACTGGGCTAGAACCCAGGGGTGAAGCAGGAACAGAAAGGGAGCCAAATTAATCCACTACAATCCAACCACACTCCATACTTGCACAACAGTGGTGACTGGAACCCTGTGCCAATTCCAACCATCACAACATGCATGTTACGGGCTCAGAGAAAACAGAGCAAACGAATTTTCCATGGGAGTGTGGGCAATTCTGCTGCCTGTTCACTCAAGGAGATACAAGATAACTCATTACAGTACCCAGGTGGGTCTCACTGGTGTTACCAGTTGGGGTCCCAGCAGGAGACTACAAGGATGTACAAATAAGCTGCTAAAAGGTAGTTCATAATAAAAGAACTACTGATGCTATGTGCAGGGTTCAAGGAAATGCCAATGTAAAGCTCCCAGGCTAGCAGAGTGCACTGATCGTTAACAACTCTAGGCCTGAGGATTATGGAGGGAGGGAAGTTTCCAAACCCTAAAAGAGATGGGGGAAGGAGAGGGAGCTGAGGCCTTCAACAATAGGAAGGGAACAGAGAAATAATAGCCTGACCTACTCTCCTTCTTCCTACTTAATTCCTGCTCGTGCCTTCCATGGACTGAGGCAATGGCCGTGGAGCCTAGTGATGCCCTCGGCCCATGTAGGTCAGCCTCCTGGGGCACTCAGAGGGCTGGAAACCGGAGACATTGGATCTGGAGGATGAACAGAAATGTCGCTCGTCCAGGCTGAGAGCCTCTCCATGCTAAGTATAACTCTAGGGTAGAAAGGCACGTGTTTTTTTATGTGCTGACACAAGAATAGTTTGGACCATATGCATTTTCCCTTACAGATTAGAAATATAACATCCTGCATTAGATGAGGCTCTCCTGAGTTTATCTTCGTCCTCACAACAAATCTGTAAATTACACATTTTCTTCCAATTTTATGGATGAAAAAACAGGGTCAGAAGGGTTGAATGTTTCGGTAAGAGGCAGGAGAAGAACTCTGACACATGCTTCCCTGACTCCAGAAATCTTAAATGGCTTTTTCATTTGGACCAAGTTGAAAAGTAGCAACAAAAATTGATTGGCAAAAAGAATGTTACAGAGACTTTGGTCCACAGCCCTGCAATGACACGGGGTCAGGGAAACATGGCAGAAATAATGACACCATCAACCTCCACCATCAGTGAATCCAGTCTACTATTGAAGCAGCAATGTGTTTACCTTTAAATCTTTTCTAACTAACACCTAAAGCTAGAAATCTGTAGAGGACAAGCTAGGGCTGATGGCTTTGGACAAGGACAGCTGGCCTGGTGCCTGCTCTGCATGTTAACAAAGCTTGAGTATTACTGCTATACATTATAGGGGGATGGCACTGCCAAGGAACAGTAAGGAGAATACAATTTCCAAAACCAGACCCAAAGGCTTTCTTCAGATCCATTTAAAAATCCGTTAAGCTGCATACTGTTTTTTATCATTTAGTGCTGTTCATTACTGCTACCACCCTGGCTCAATGCTACAGAAACTTTGCAAAGTAGGAAGTACAGACCGAAAAGTGGTTCAGATCATGGACCCTGTAGTTGGAAACCAGGGTTGGAATGGTCCTTGTGCCTTCTGGCTGTGAAGCTAAGCGATTTACTTCACCTCTCTTGCCTGGATCTCCTTATTTGCCCAAAGAAGAATAACAGTATTTATCTCATTAGCTTAGAATGGGGCTTTCATGAGACAACACATGTGAAGAGCTTAATATACAAGAGGCATCAAGAATACCTCATATTTGCTGCTTTCATCATTATCATCAGCATCTGCAGGCTTACCCCCATCTCTTCAATTTCTCTGATCAACATCTGGCCCCAGCAATATGGATGTCACCTTGCTTTGTCTTTCTCCTGCTTGTTGGCCTTCTAAGATAAGCCTGACTGCTTCCTGCTTTCCTCTTGCCAGCCTTTTTTTTTTTTTTTTTAGTAGTTTTAAAATTTTTAATTTATTTTAGGTATTTTTAATTCTGGTCAATAAACACAGATTTTTACCATTTTAGCTATTTTTAGGATACAGTTTAATACATGAAGTACATTCACATGATTATGCCATCATCACCACCATCCATCTTGAGACCTTTTTCAACCTCCCAAACTGAAACCCTATACCCACAAAATAATAACTCTCTGCTCCTTCTTCCCCCAGTCTCTGGCAACCTACTCTTTATGAATTTGAGTCCTCTAGGGACCTCGTATGAGGTCCCTAGACTAGAATCATACATTTGTCCATTTATGACTGATGCTACTTAACTAGCATAATGTCACCTGTGTTGTAGCATGTCAGAATTTTCTTCCTTTTTAAAGCTAAATAGTATTTCATTGTATGAATATACCACATTTTTTTTTAGCCATTCATCCATCAATGGGCATTGGCTACTTTGACTTTTTGTTTATTGTAAACAATGCTGCTAATGAATATGTGTGTACAAGTATCTGTTCAGGACCCTGATTTCAATTCCTTTCGGTACTTACTCAGAAGTGGAATTGCTGGATCATATGGTAATTACGTTTAATTTTTTGAAGACCCCTCCGTACCATTTTTCACCATTCGTGCAGCACAGTAGCTGCACGATTCCCATCAGCAATGCACAAGGGTTCCAGTCTCTCCACATCTTCACCTTCACTGTGATTTATGATTTGTTTTTGCTTGCTTTGGTGATCACCACCCTGATGAGTGTGAAGTGGCTACACCACCACTTGTGTTTCCCATGGCTCTGTGTTCCCAGATGCATTTCACCACCTCTACCTCCCAGTCTCTGGGCATAACCAAATGTGCAGACCCTAGCTAGTTCTACTCCCAGACAATGGGCCAGAACTCAGCTACCTGGACCAAACTAGCCATGAAGTTGACTCCTAGTTGACACTTCCTTGGCAGACTGAAGCTGCAGCTATTAAAAATAAGAAAACCTTAGGACACCTGGGTGGCGGAGTGATTGAGCATCTGCCTTTGGCTCAGGTTGTGATCCTGGGGTCCTGCGATCGAGCCCAACATTGGGCTTGCTGCAGGGGGCCTGCTTCTTCCTCTGCATATGTCTCTGCGTTTCTCTGTGTGTCTCTCTTAAGTAAATAAAAAATTTTTAAAAAGAAGAAGAAAGCCAAAAAATTAGGTGAACCAGGGCTGGTTGTTTTCAACATGCATATACATTGTCTTCTATATTTCAAATTACATGTATAATGTGTGTGGCAGTGTTTATATAGAGATATTATCTGAAAATATAACTGCTGTATAAAATTTTTGTTGAAACTTAAAATGATAAAATAATGTTTGTTTTATAGACCCTCTTTAGTCTCTCCCTGACAAGTAAATTATTAAACATTTTAATAACCCACCAGGTGAAACACACAATTTTGCAAGACCTGCTATAAAGAAACTTTTTTTTTTTTTTTTTAAGAAAAGAAACAAAGAATAGATGGTTAGGAGCATCCAACAAGGATGAAGTTCTAGGTCAAAAGTTTCCCATGACCACATAGAGTTGCACATATAATGAAATCACTTTTTTTTTTTTTTACATTTTTGTTCTAAAATGATTTCTAAACACCTCGCGAGAAGAGATGATGGCCCTTTAAAAATAGCATCATTTTAAAACTTCTTAAACAACTAATCTCTTTTCTCAAATAAAATCTCACAAAAATCCCATTTTAAAAAATTTCATGCTTATAACACCACATTTACTTATAAAAGTTAAACAGTGAAACCTATAAGGTAGTTTTGATTAACACAAAAAAATACAGAAGTAATAGGACTGGTGAGGATGTTTATTGCTCCCTTAATAATCAGCTACAGGGATCCCTTGATGGCGCAGCGGTTTGGCGCCTGCCTTTGGCCCAGGGTGCGATCCTGGAGATCTGGGATCGAATCCCACATCGGGCTCCCGGTGCATGGAGCCTGCTTCTCCCTCTGCCTATGTCTCTGCCTCTCTCTCTCTCTCTCTCTCTGTGTGTGTGACTATCATAAATAAAAATAAAAATTAAAAAAAATAATCAGCTACAAAATCCAATTAATTTGTGCGTTTTGTGTTAGTTGCCAGGAGGTAATTCTCCGTAGGTCTTGCACATCCCTTCATATCTTGCGAGAAGCACTGACAGCTTATGTTCTAAACTATCTTTTCAAGAATGTTTGCACACACACACAAAAAAAAGAATGTTTGCACAATGAACAGACTTGGAAGATAGTGTCTGTCTCTGAAGCAAAAGGGCAGATTGGCTTACTGTCCTGTTTAACAAAGATCATGTCTTGCTTTGTGCTAGAGAGCAGTCTGCTTAAAGATTATTACCAAAAAAACTCAGGCTCCTCAAGTTTGGGATCCTTTTCTGTAATCCAACCTTGGCAGGTGTCATCTGGCACCCATTATGCTGTTCTATGGGCAACGGTGGCTCAGAGAATTGGCTCCAGAAAATAATACTCTGGTTATTACTATTGCTGAGAGTAACAAACTCTCCTTTTGTCTCCGTCTCCTGTCTTCAGCCAGTGCCCAGGAAAAGGTGGCAGGCAAACCTGTTAGCTTGCAAGTGGGGTAAAATCTCAAGATTCTTAACAGTTCTTGATATTAGTTATACAGTATCGAAATCATCCCTTGTCACTCAGACAAACAATTGCCAAAGGGAACAATTTTTAACCCACTTACATTGCAATCCTAGGACATTCTTCAATTAAGCCAAGAAGACAGGAAATGTTTATTCCAAGATTCTGTGCATCACTGTTAAGCTGGGCAGCCCAAGTAAACTGTGAAAGTGCTGTACATAGCCTTTAGAAAGGAATTTTATGAAAGTTTGCAAAATAATTAAAATATATTTTGAACACAAAATTTGAACAAGTTTGTAGAACTCAGTATCTCCATTTGAAAAGCACTTTCATCCCAGAAATGGAACAAGGTGGGGTCAAAAGCTTGAAGACTTCATGTTTTTTGTTCCAGCTCCATGATTTAAAGTCACATCAGTCATTAAACCCTTCTCTAGCTCATGTTCCCCATCTCTAGAGGGGGACTGATTGTGTCTACTGGGTTTAACACCCAGAGTTCACAGGGAATCAAACAAGTTAACTTTGTAAACTCTAAGAAGGAGAGACAAGGTAAACCTCTGGCTACTGTTGTTTGCCATTAAAAGCAAGTTCTCTGTAGCTCTTTCATGGAACCAGCTTAGCAGCTCACAGCAATCACAGCATGCAGAGTCCTTTGTTCATTCAACAAATATTTATTGTGCCAGGCACTGGGAGGGAACAGGAAAAAGATCCCAGGGGCACATGGTAGAGAAACTTCTGATAAGATAAAACACACAAAAGGGCTTTTCCCCTTTGGATATAGTTTCTCCCTTATATTTCTCTTCCGTCCTATGGAGGAGAGAATATAAAGGAAGAAGTGGGAACGCAACAGAGATATAATGGCATACAGGCATTTTAAAGCAATGCTTCAATCAAGCTTATGGTCCTAAGCGAACTAAATAGACTATTATTAGTGTCTGAAGAGAGAAACGCTCGCTGCTGAGAAAACCAAAAGGCCCTTTAGGTGAAACACTAAACTAATGTCTGTATGAACCAGACCTGGAAGGAAGCTACCTCCATGCTAACCCTAAGGTTAAATTAGAACTGAGAAGTCTCCTCCAGGTCTCACAATGAAATCAGGGTTAGTTAAAAATGTGCACTTCAACTATCAGTTTTCGCGTAAAAAAAAAAAAAAAAGGAAAAGAAAAGAAAAAGAAAAAGAAAAAGAAAAAAAATGAGTCCAAATTGTGCCTCAAACTCATATTCTCTTTTATAGCTACCTCCATTTATCAGCATATGCAGCACTTGATAATCCTGAGTTTAACTTGTATTAAAGAGATCTATTTTGCTAATTGTAGAATGATAATCAAATTTTACAGTTTGAGGGATGCCTAGGTGGCTCAGTGGTTGAGCATCTGCCTTTGGCTGAGGGCGTGATCCCTGGGATCGAGTCCTGCATCGGGCTCCCTGCATGGAACCTGCTTCTCCCTCTGCCTATGTCTCTGCCTCTCTCTGTGTGTCTCTCATTAATAAATAAAATATTTTTTAAAAATGTTATAGTTTGGAATATGCACCTGAAATATCTTCTACCATGTGATAGCAGCATACACAAATTCCACGTTGTTCTTCTAAGTCATGGATATTTACCCTGCTCACGCAGGTTTCATTTGAAAAGTAAAAATTGTACCACCTGGGAGAATGGGAGTTACATTCACATGTTGTGTGTCTGGGTTGCTTGGACCTATGCAAAATTGAGTAAGAAACGGTAAGTGCCTCCTGGAGAGATGACATGCCTTCTTCTAGGTAACTTCAGGCCACAGTGAAGGTTTGATGAAAGCTTGTTGATGGAAGTGCATCATGTCCTGAATGTGCTCAGATGAACTGCTCAAAATGACAAAGTCTGGGCATTGAATCAGGGGCGCACATCCTCTTTCTCACTCTTCCTTCCAGCTGGCAGCAGGAGATGAGCAACACGATATGCTCTGAGGTAGGCCCTGTCCTGTGTGCTTATTCATCACGTTCGTTTAGTCCCCACGAGAAATCTAAAAGTCAGTATGTTCATATAGGAGGGCAATTGCAGGCACAGAGAGGTGAAGACACTTGCCAAGAAGGCACAGAGCCAGGATTCACACCCAGGCAGCTTGGCTCCTGGACTCTTCTATGCTAGGCTAAATAATAATAGGTATCATTTATTTATATTATGATTTACTACTCTAATAGCAGCAGCTAATATTTCTTGGGTTCTTACTCTTTGCCAAGTGCTGTGTTTAGCAATGTACAGACTGTAAAATCCAACAGTCTTCCCAAGTGCGACCCAGCCTTACCTTCATTTATAACTACAGATCAGTGGGGTTGAGCAGCTGGCTCAAGGTCACAGGGCAAGCCATTTGGGAGGGTGGGATTGGAGGGCAGTGACTCTGAAAACCACACCCACTGTCACTCACTATGCAGCAGACTCCTGTCACCAGGTCTCTGGTAACCTTCCTCATGGTGGAACACACTGAAAGGGCCGAGCTTTTGCCCCTCACCCAGTATTTGTTTGAGTACCTCTGAGTTAAATTAACTGGAGTGACATGGTCCTTAAGAGGCAGCAGAGTCACTGAATTTTCGTTTTGAAATACAGCTTTGTCCTACAAACTAGCCGACTGAGAAACACCTCTACAGGTTAGAAAGCCAAGGTTCCCCAAAATCAGCCTGGTTCAGCAAAACCCCAGACAGAAACCACTTGGTTTCACAAAGTTCTATTAATAACACAGAATAAACAAGCAAGAGGAAAGCAAAAAGGAAATACTGACCAGACAGACAGCCGCCCAGAGCTGCTGGGAGGGTGTGGGGAACAGAAGGTTGCACACCTGCCACCCTGAGTTCAGGTGTCTCCTCTGTCCTTCTCATTCAGTTTCACCATCATACAGAATTGACTTTATTGCCTCAGGTCCTAGATGCTCCTTCTGAAAACAGGGTAATCATGTAATCTTCCATTTATTTTATATTGTATTTTATACTGTTATTTACTACACTATTATTTCTATTATTTTTTACTATTCTATTATTACTCTATTAAGAGAATTCACCTAAATAATCTAGAAGTGCTTTGAGGAGCTTAATTTACAAATAAAAGACATTTGTTTTTTTTTATCACATTTCATAGAATATCATGAGATTTATCTCTCTCTCTCTCTCTTTTTTTAATTACAATACCATTGACTATATTCCCTATGTTCTTTCATCCCTAATCTATAGGTAGATTTATCTTGAAGGAAATCACTCTACTCTCCTTTTCCAATGTCTTCTTGGAATGTTTTCAGTCACTTTTTACAGAAATTCCATACTCAGATATTTTACAAACCCCATGTTACATGTTAAGATAAACTACATCTTGAAAAAACATTGATTTCATTAATTTGATGTCCATAAAAATAAGTAATGATACATCTTTCCTAATAATAAAAATGTTTATCTAAAATTTATCAATAGCCTAATAGCAATAAATTTGGGGCTTAGGGGATGCCAAGGTGGCTCAGTGGTTGAGCATCTGCCTTCAGCTCAGGGCATGATCCTGGGGTCTCGGAATTAAGTCCCATATCAGGTTCCCCGCAGGGAGCCTGCTTTTCCCTCTGCATATGTCTCTGCCTCTCTCTATCTCTCATGAATAAATAAATAAAATCTTTGGGAGGAAAAAAAATCTTGGGCTTTGGGCTTCTGGGTTAAAATCCCAGATATTTTTATTAGTGAAGTGACCTTGGGTAAGAACTTGAATTTCTCCCTACCACATTTCCTCATCCATTAAATGGGTACAATTGATCTCAATCAGGGTTTGTTATGATGGTCAAATAAATGGGCTAGTCAGGATGTCTACATAGTTATTAACCAACCAATGTTATTGATTGTTATTATTTTAAAAGGAACATATATTTTGCAAAGCTTTCTTTCACAAATGTTAGAGGTATCCTAAACAACTGTTCTGGCAAAAACAAAAATATATATATACATATATTTATGGAAAAAAATCAATATTAAAATAAAATTCTTGAAAAGATGAGCTATGAACAAAACTATTTACTTCTTCATATTATTTTTGAAAGTATACAAAGCTTACAGAATAATAGTACATGTTGAGATTCATGGAAAGGATATCCAGGGAAACATGGAAAATACAATAAAAATGATTAAGTAAATATACATGCTAAACGAAAGTGATCAAGTAGGTACACTGAGCCATCATTCCAAAGGCCCCAAAGTTTGTTCCACATATGTTCCTGCAACCAAGAGTAGGGCCAGGAATGAGAGGTGGCAACTAGTTCATGCAAGGTTAAGTACTGATTAAATTACTGTTCCTAGTACTAATTTCACAAGCAGTTTGAAGAAGTAAGCTTACTTGGAAATTGATATACTGAATACTAACGACTGGAAAGCTAAGTGCACACAGAAAAAAAGACAGCAGTGTTGATCCATGAAAATGACACGTATGTTTTTAACATGGAATTTTATAGTTTGAAAGGACTGTCATGGTGATCTAAATATATAACACCTGCTAGGTGCTAATTTCCAAAAAAGAGCTAAGAAAGTAAAAGAAAACAGTAACAATGGTAGATTCTTAATTATAGGAAACAAACTGAGGGTCGCTGAAGAGGAAGGGGGTAGCGGGATGGGGTAACTGGGTGATGGGCATTAATGAGGGCACGTGATGGACTGAACACTGGGTGTTATATAAGACTGAGGAATCACTGACTTCTACTTGAAACTAATAATACATTATATGTTAATTAAATTTAAATAAATATATTTTAAAAACAGCAACAAAACATATACACACACTCAGATACACAAATGCAGTTGCTCATGGATCCCTTCCATTCAAATTCATGTGAGCTAGGAGATGAGGGATTTTCTGCACTTGGGTATAGAAAGCAAGTGATGGGAGAAGTAACACATAGGGGGCATTATAAGTGGTTGGACAATACCAGCTTCAGGTGGTCATCACTACCAGACTCATAACTGAAATGGCTATCATCTCTGGGACTGACAATGTACCATAGTTACCACGCTAAATATTTAAGTATTTGACACATTTATTCTTTTAATTCCCACAGCAGCACTGAACACCTAGGAGGTAGGTACCATCACCACTCCTATGTCATAACAGAGGACACTGAGGTTTACAGAGGTAAGGTCACAGGGCTAGAATCAAACATATGTGGCTCTTAACCATCATGCTACTTAATCTGACGTTCCCATCCCGACCCACCTCCCCATGCACCAACCCACCCGTCACAGAGTAGGCTCTTTTGTGTCATAAATACTGATTTTCAACTCCCTCAAGCCTTGAAAGGCAGCCAGAGTTAAGGAGGGGTGTCATGCTCCTGCACTCCTTTCTCTATGGCTGTCCTGGAAAAAACCAAGAGAGGTGGGATGTAAAAGAGACCACAGGAACAGCAGTTCAGCTCAGAGACAGACCACTGGGGAGATCTGAAACCCAGCAACTGAATGTTCCTGGACCACAGTGCATTCCTCTCTTCAAAGAGCTGAGAGATTATTCCTCTTAGTCCATCCAGCTATCTGAAGTTCTCTCACTACTCATCTCTTGACCTGAATGTGAACTTTCCCTGTACTTGACACTACTCCTCCAGCCACTTACAAGACTCAACCTCCAAGTTATACAACAGTATTCAAAAGAGAAAACAGGCAACTGCATTACTTGATGGCAAACATCAAGCTCCACCCTTTTATTTCTGGAGTTTTGTTAAATAGACTTAAATATAGAAAATAAATATTTAAATATTTTCTATTTAAATAAATCCTTTATTAAGAATCTTACGAAATCAACTTAATTTCTGGCAAAGAGAAAAGCAAATGAGTGATCGAGTTTTCCCATATTAAAAGGAACAGTTATGTAACCATCCCACATGGAAGAGCCAGGCTGAAGTCAGGATGATAAAAGACCAAAATAGCCCTGCTTCTCTCCACAAGTTAAGATCACAGTGGGGGATTTCATGGGTGACATACTTCTCATACAGCCTCTGTCCCCTCATGAAGGCCTTCACTTCATTGTCCAACGGGAAGGTACCGTCGTCCTTTCTAAAACGGTAGAAGAGTTTGACATCCTTGAACTCCTTATGCTCATCACACACTGAAACACAATATACACAGAGAGGCAAATAAGAAAAAAAATCTTATTTAATTCCTCAAATGAAGTAAGATGTTAATTAAGACTTGTTTTACTACCTAATTTCCGAAGCACCCTACTGTAAGGTTTAATACATGTATTTAGCACAGTACCTGGAATAGAGGAAGTGCTCAGTAATATTAGCTATCATCATCATCATCACCACCATCATTATCTAGTAAAAGGGTCACAAAATTCAATGCATCATTCATGCCACAAACTCTTCTTGAGCATACTGGGGTAGGCATCAGCCTCAAAAGAATGTGAAGTCTAGTGAGATAATGAGAAACATCAACATGTAATTAACATATGGTGCGAGGGGGCCATGAAAAAGGTGAGGGGATACTGCAGTGAGAGATCAAAGAAGGAGTAACCAGAACCCCAGTAACCTTGCTGCAGGGAATGGACACTTCTCTGAAGAGCTTGCATGTAGGCAGGCAGCTGAAGAATGGTAAGAAATGGGCAAAAGTGAAGAGAAAGGGAATTCCAGCCTAAAAGAACAACAACATGTGTTGGTCAGAGTTAGAGATTTCAAGGAATGTTCATCAACATTCATGGAACCATGGAGAGCAACAGAATAACTTGGAAAGCCCCTTAAATGTCTAGCAGCAGGAGAATGGGTACTTGTATGATGGCATAATTATCTATGGCATACATAGCAGCGGAAATAAGCAAACGAGATATCCCATCAACAGGGGTGGATCTCACAAATGGTGTGTTGATCAAGTTGTAAAGGAATAAACGTGCATTTTTATAATGATATCAAGTGCTTAAAACAATATGATACCTTACTAAGAGATGCATAAACAGAAAGGAAAAGGTATGAAGAAGTAACCGGAAATAAACCCAAATGCCTCTTGGAGGAAGAAGGGGAATGTCACTGAGAGAGTTGCACAGGAGACCAAGGGTTTTATTTCTTAAATGGGTAGGTTCAGGGGATGCCTGGGTGGTTCAGTGGTTGAGCATCTGCCTTTGGCTCAGGTTGTGATCCTGGGGTCCTGGGATCGAGTCCCACATCAGGTTCCCCTCAGGGAGCCTGCTTCTCCTTCTGCCTCCTTCTCTGTGTCTCTCATAAATAAATAAATAAAATCTTTTTTAAAAGATGAGTAGGTTCAGATCTACTGTAGAAGTAGAGTAGAAGACATGGTCCTTGGTTTCTTCCCAAGTCACCTTGGCCACCCCACTCACCGTGATGAATGATGCCCCGGTCTGCTAACTTCTGCATGAGTTTGATTGCTGTCTCTCTGTCAGAAGCCTCTTTGTGCTCAATCAGCCAGTCAATCAGTTCTTTTGCGACAAAGCAGTTTGGGTAGGTTTTGAGATGATGTCGCCTATCTTTAATAACTTTTTCTTCATGCAGCCTGAGCCTGGAAAGAAAATTTGGCAACCACTTTAGAATTTTTCAATGACAAGACAAATCATTAAGTCAATCCCAGAGCTCAGGAAATGCATCAGGGTGCCACTCACATATCTGTGTGTCAGTAGGGGGTTTCTACACTGTCAGAGTCCAGAGGCCCAGGAAATGATTCTACCCCCAGATCTACAGAGGATACAGGAAAATTGGAGGGAAAACAACCATGGACAAATTACAGCTCTCCTACCACTGGGGAGACTGAGAAAGTCTTTCTCACCCCTGCTCTGATTAATGTCTTCTCTTTATCCCTCCACCAAGGGGCTTATGCCTTCAACCAAACAACAAAGTCTAAAAACTTGCTGAAACCAAGTAGTTCCTCTTCATCACAGATTCCTTAGGGTCCACTACATCTGCATTTATGCATTTATGTAACAGATATGGATGAGTGTCAACCATCTGCCCATTAAATATTTCCAAGCATTAGAGACCTATGTAGGGAAGTAACGCAAAGATCCTGGCTTTTGCCTGTTCCTCTTTCTATAGAGACAACAGCTAATCCTTCGGTGAGGCTTACTAGGTTCCAGGTGCTGATCTGAGCACATTCCATAGACATCTGCAGCAACCTCATAAAAAATTATCATCTCCACTTTTTTTTTATAGCAGAGAGAACCAAGGCCTCAAAGAGATTAAATGACTTGTCACACAGCTAACAAGCGATGAAAATTAAATTTGCACCTGATGGTCTCATTTCAGAGTCTGACTTTCCAACTGCCACATCGTGCTGCCTCTAGCCAGAGAGAGATAAACAAAATATCCGGGAGAGATGGATTAAAGCTGTTGGATAAACACAAATTTATTTACATACTGATGGATTAGCATGGAGAAAAGTGGTTGACACAGAGCCTTCTCCTACTCCCTTCAGAACTCAGTGACTTTTTTTCCCAAAGAGTCTTAAACTTGCCTTTAAAAAATTTTTCGCCCATTTGTTTTTCCTTCATCAGCCTGCATTGACTTTTTAATTCTCAAGAGTTTGAATTGGGTGAAACACAAGGCCAGCTTTCTTCCTGCTTCACCCACATGGTCCTATGCTCCTAACCTCATATTCTCAACATCATTGAGAAATAGGAGTGCCACATGAGTAAATCACACAATGACTGTGTGAGCAAGGCAAGTGGCTGTTTCTTTCTTCCTCTGTTAAATGGAGGCATTTATGCTCACCCTATCCTTGGCCATGTTGACACTGGGTAACAAAATATCTATATGGCATTGGCACCCAGCACAGTGCCTGGCACATAATAGGCCCCAACCTCCTTTCTTCCATTCCCTAAGGAAGGAACTAGACTATACTTTTGCCTGCTCTTTGAACAGAGTTCACCTAATGAAATTTAATGGTGATAGCCATGAAAACCACAGGGGTTGTGAGTGTAAGTTGGGAGCATACTGGGCTGGGGTTCTGAAGCTTAGAGCTCTTCCTTGCAGATCACTCTTAGAGGCTGAAGTGTCTTTCCCTTAAATTCACATATTGAGGCCCTAACCCCTGGTAATTCAGAATGTGACTGTATTTGGAGATAGGGTATTTTAAAAAGTAATGAAATTAAAATGAAGTCACGAGAATGGCCCTAATCTAATGACTAGTGTCCTTATAAGGAGAGGAGATTAGGACATACTCATGTACAGAGAGAAGACCATGTGAAGACACATTGAAGAAGGTGGCTACCTACAAGCCAAGGAGCTAGGCCTCAGACAAACCAATTCTGCCAACACCTTCATCTCAGATTTGCAGCTCCAGGAACTCTTAGAAAGTACATTTCATTTCAAGCCACTCTGTCTATGAGACTGTTCAACGCCAGTCTGAGCTAAGACAACCAGGAAGTGCTAAAGACCGGAGGCACCTGAAAAGTCTGGAGATAAAGTGCTCATCTGGGATATCAACGGGGAGAAGGGAGAAGAGGATAGAAAAAAGAATCCGGACACCTGTAAACTGCATAGAAAGAAAAAAACAATTTTAATTGCATTCCTACTATATGCCCAGTATCATACTAAGCATTTGCACATATGCTGACTTCAGGTGCATCCCCCCAAGTTCATATATCAAAATACTAAACCCTAAATTTCAGTTATTAAGGCAATCAGGAACACAAGACTAGAAATATGAACACTTGGCTCTCATCCTGACACCGCCAGTAATTCCAAATGATCAAAACTCTGAGCACCAGAATCTTCCCTCATAAAATGGGGATAATTATATCCATGCTGATTACTTCATCTCATAGTTTCAAAGTTCATTAATAAAGTAAGCATTTGAGCCCTTACTCTGTGCTAGACACTGTTTTAACTGCTTTACTGATCAATCCTCATGACAGCTCCCTGACGCAGGTAACATTAAAACCACAATACCAATGTAGAGTTGGAATTATTAATAAAAAATTAAATGAAGCCTAATAAAAAAAAAAAACACGTTCACATAGGCGTGCTAAAGTCTCACATGAATCCTTCTAATTAATTCAGTGACAATGACACTGGGTAATTTGTTTAACATGCTCAAAGTGTCAGAATACAAAACATTAATTCTTAGACGTGATGTCTGTCAGAAATCCAAGAATAATGAAGACCAATTTATTTAGAAATTGAAACATGGAACAAGCTACCATATAATTTGGTGGAGGAGGAATATATTATGAGCCAAAAGAGGAGTTTTAACTCCTATAAACTTTCCAACTTTAAAAAAATTATTAGGTAATGTTTACCTTTTAAATACTACAGAATAGAACCTTTCAGTTACTATTCTGTCATGAACCCAAGCGTGGTGCTAATTCTTGAGCATTCTTGATTCCCACTGATTCCTACCCTGCACAGAGGGGAGAAGCACTAGACTCTCCCTTCATCTCTACCAGGGCCTCGTATATTTCCATGTTTAGAAAACTGAGCAGTCAACTGATGGAGGGGAAGGAACTCTGGATCCCAGAGATACTGATTGTTCTAGACACATTACTGTGGTTAAAAATGTTCAGTAGTGGTGCTACCATTTTTTTTTAATTTCATAGAAACACAGAATTCTAAAAATGAGCATTAAAAATTGCACCTTCCTGAAAAACCAACCCAATAAAAAGATAAGAATTTTTACACTGCAAACCAAGAGTTTCTGCCCAGCACTGTGGGCACCTAATATTTGCTGAACAAATGAATGTCCAAGCACACTATAGAAATGATGCCATTTTCTTTTTTTTTTTAATTGGAGTTCAATTTGCCAACATATAGCATAACACCCAGTGCTCATCCCATCAAGTGCCCCCCTCAGGGCCCGTCACCCAGTCACCCCACCCCCCGCCCACCTCCCTTTCCACCACCCCTTGTTCATTTCCCAGAGTTAGGTGTCTCTCATGTTCTGTCTCCCTTTCTGATATTTCCCACTCATTTTTTCTCCTTTCCCCTTTATTCCCTTTCACTATTTTTTATATTCCCCAAGTGAATGAGACCATATAATGTTTGTCCTTCTCCGACTGACTTACTTCACTCAGCATGATACCCTCCAGTTCCATCCATGTCGAAGCAAATGGTGGGTATTTGTCGTTTCTAATGGCTGAGGAATATTCCATTGTATACATAGACCACAGCTTCTTTATCCATTCATCTTTCGATGGACACCGAGGCTCCTTCCACAGTTTGGCTATTGTGGACATTGCTGCTAGAAACATCGGGGTGCAGGTGTCCCGGCGTTTCACTGTGATGCCATTTTCAAAAAGGTAAGGAGGCTTTTCACTAATGTCATAGGAGTCCCCACCCCACAAATGAGTAACCATCTATTACCATGGAAGTCATCTAAGTCCTTTCACAAAACTATTGATGCTTTCAATTCCAGAGTCATCAATCTCCAAAGTTTTAATCCCTGTTATATGTGTGTGTGTGTGTATGGGTGTTTTTTCAAAAAACATTTCCTTTTACTTGAAGTCAACTTTCCCCTGACAGGTTTTCACAACTTTCAATAGGCTAAGATGCATGGAGATCTCCAAAAAGGGACAAGAGTAAGGAATATTTCAACGCCTTAGCGGAAAATGGAAATGTTGTGTAACTAAGCCTCTCATGGAATAGAAAGACTCTAGAAAATACTGTGCAGGGGACTAAAAGTCACACTTTCAAACATGACAGGTTGCCTGAACACGTCAGTCACATTTTCAGTCATGTCCAACATCCCCTTTGATTTAAAACTGCCTTCCACACCTTACCACCTCAGGCAGGGTTCACAACCCTGGGCCTGTTTTCAGAAAGAGCCCTCGACCTGTGGCGGCCCCTACACATACATGCCCGTGGGCTGTTTATGAGGAGACCAGAGATACAAGATCTTACCCAATTCAAGTGATGTAATCAGTGAAAGCCAAGCAGAATGGCTCCTGCTAAGACATAAATTCTGTTTGTGCCACAGGAACACTTTCTTCAAGTGGAACTCACCCAGATGTCAATGTGTAAAACAGAGCAATGTGGGCTGTTCTACTAAAAGGCTGCCAAGTCCAGAGGATTTCCTGGTTTTTCCCATTTTGTTCTCCCATGTACACCCTCCGCATCCCTGAGGCTATCTCCAAGCAATTCCTAGAGCAAAAGTGAACAAGCTCCATGACCAGAAGACTCTGCGGAAACTGGCTGACCAGGAATGAGAGGGGAGTGGGGAGGCCAGCACAGCAAAGCTAAGAGATGAGGAGAAAGTGGTTGCCCATAAGGGACAGCAAGAGAGGCCTGTCTATGGAGAGCCTTGGTGCCTTAGATTTTCAAGTTCTTCTTCCTTGCTATGCCCACCCTAACAACAACCAGAGTAGTCCCAATCCCTTCAGGTGGCTCAGGAAGCCTGGATTCTCTGCATCCAAAAGAACCACACCTGCTCACGCTCTAAGGAGGCCTTCCAAACTTCCTCACACCCTTCTCACCTCCCAACCACAAGCACACCTGCCTTGAGATCTGGACACACTGGACTCTTCCCCAACCCTGTGTATGCCATCACCTTCCATGGCTCTGCTCAAGACAGAGATCCCTCCTTCTGCCTTCGATAATTCAAAAAATTGTATTTGCTCTTCAGCTTAAATGGCACCTCCTCTGTGAACATTCCCCCAGCCTTCGAAAGCCAGAACACCTTCTTTCCTCTTCTCTCCCACACTATTTTAGTGTCACGAGTGAAACATTCATCCCACTATATTACAGCTAGATGAGGAGCAAGAAACCAAGGGAGAGTTGCTTATTTATTTTTGTAATTCTGGTGCCTACTGCATAGTAGGGGATAGATTCTCATTGATGTGAAAAATCAATTAGTTCATACAATGTACTCAGCATTAAGAAGGCACAGGGCAAAACCGTCTTCTGATGAACAGTCCAAATCGATCTACACTGAACCACTGGGGAAAATAACCATGTCTATTTTAACTGCATTTTCAATACCACTGGCTGAGGAATTTAAATACGAAAACCACCTTCCCATCGTTCATCGCAGACAGCTGGTTCACAGGCTTTAGACTCAAGGTGATTTTGTAATATTCTATTCTTGTCCAGCTAAGCAGCTGCTGGGCTTGCATCAGACAATTTCCTCTTCTAGCCCTAGGAGAACAAACACTACTGAGCGCAGGGTGTTAATAATCCCTGCAAAATTACCCTCCATCTGATAAGAAATGCAGAAATTGTTTTTCAAAAAAAAAAAAATAGCTTGCAGAGAACTGCACAGGTTGTGGGAACCAGGGAACAAACAAAGCAGGAACAGAAAGCACATATTCTCATTTAAAAACAGCGTCATAAATCTCAGCCAAAGTAAACAGTTTAATTAAAAAACACAGCAAGCCAAACAGCAGGGCTGACAGCGTGAGCCTTGTGATTTGGGCATATAGTACCGACATAGATGTGTCGTCAACCCAAAGCTATTGTCTTTCCCAGATGTTCAGTCAATATCTATCCTCAGGGATCAGAGAACTCTGGAGAGAATCACTCTTGATCACCTACCCCTGCAAGAACCCAAGTCTAAAAGGTTGAAAAAAAAAAGACAGGAACTAATGAAATCTAACCTACTGCATTTTCTTTTAATGTTTGAATTGACTTTATAACTGCCATTTCAAATTATCAAAATGACACACACTCGTAGTAGATAAAAAGAAACTCAAGTATGTATAACACGAAGTGGGGGATTGATCATGAATTGATAATTGTCGAAGCCAGGAGACAGGTGCATGGGGTTCACTACTGTATTTACTTTGGAATGTGTTCAAAGATTTTCTTGACCCCCACTTGTCAAAAGAAGCCAATGTTAATAGTGGCTTGTGTATTCCTGCAAAAATCTACGTACAAGTGTATACCTATTTTTATGTACTTCTTTATGTGAAATAGGATCATAACACATATTTCACATAGTTTTGCTTCAAGATGCTTGAAATCCCCCGACATGATCAAAACAACAGAACAAATACAGACAGCAATAGAAAGGAAAGAGCATAAAACTGGTTAATGTAAACAGAGCATATGTGACTCTGGAGAGCCAAAAGGAATTGGTCTCAGATCACACATACACATACACACACACACACACACACTATGCAGAAAGCTGCAGTGACCACCTTCATTGACAGTAATTACAAATGTTCCACCAGCAAGACCCCTTTTCAGAAGGTTCATCAGCAATGGCTCTGTGAATCATGAACAAAGGCAGAGCCATAAGTTCTACCCAGAGCCTTTCTAGGCCACAGGCCAGATCAGTGCAAGCACATGTATGCTGTGTGCCTTAACACCACACAAATTGAGATGGTAAACAACCCATAACGGAGGCATGTTTGATTCCAAGTCCTATATATCATGCACTATATTTGAGATCTTGATGAGGGAGCATTAGCAGAAACAATAACAGTTATTTTACATTTGAACAGAGCCATACTCTTATCGGAGCTGGGTCTAATGATATCCCTGTGAACAGGAAGGCACTGTCATATTCATTTGACAGATAAGGTGATGTGCTCAAGTCACATTTTAATCAGGAGTATCAGGACTTGAACCCAGATCTTCTGATTTCTACATTTAGAAAGTGTGCCATGACATCAGACTTTAAATGGCAGAAACACCAGTCTTCTGCCTATTTTATGCTCGTGTAGACCAAGAAAGAGAAAACATCATGCTAAAGTGCCATGGGAAGGTGAACATTTATGCAATTTATATATCATACAGATACTGCTACCAAAATAAATACAAATGAGGCTCACAGAAGTGCCCACAAAAGAAGTCATCACACCATCTTCATGTCTGCATTGAGTCAATGTTGTATAATTAAGATGCCACTCCTGGGGGTGGCTTGGGGGTGGGCAGGAAATGGAGCTGTTGAGTTACACCATCCCAGAGTCAGCATCAGTTCATGCTGCACATACACCAAACACTTTTAATGATGTGTGCATAAAAACTCACGAGGCCCTTTTAAATCTTTTCATCTCATCCAGGAGATAAGAGGTAAATACAGGGTCATGACAGGAAGGTCCCTAAGTCAGCCTTCCTTACCTCAATAGACCTGAGATTTTCACTGAGTCCTTCCTCCTGAGGAGCTTTTCTTCCTGTTCTGAAGGAATGAAGACCAATTGCATCAACATCCCCAGCTCTGATCTCTTTCTCTGATAAGTGTTCTGCTTGCAAAGCACCTTTCCAAGAAACCCCAAGATTTTTTTTCCCCCAAATAGGTCATTATTTGTTTACACCACACCCAGGTGTATCAGGCCTCTAATTGCCATTTTACAGGTGAAAAAACAAGCCCAGAATGGTTCATGGAATTCACTGAGGACACAGTGACTCACAGGACCAATACTGGTTACTGAGTCAACAGAACAGTTAGCAGCAAGGGCAGGGGTGGGGGGGATGGGGGGGTGGGCAAGAAAGTATAGCTTTCAGGTAGGAATCAGGACTCAGGTACATTACTTAGCAAATTAACTTCCTGCTCTCCTCATTCACTATGTAACTTTCATTCATAGCAAAGCTGTGGAGCCAGACTGGATGGGGTTCAAACTCAAGGTCCATTCATTATTTTCTGTATAACTTTGGACAAAACATTCAAACATTCAGCTTCTCAGGACCTTAACTTTCTCATCTATAAAATGGGAATAATAACGTAGGGCTCCTATTGTGGGGATTAAATGAGAAACTCTATGCAAAGCACTTAGCATATAATAAGCTCTCAGTAAATGCCAATCCTTGCTGTTATTATTAATGTAGTTCATTGTCAGACTTTGCCAAAAGCACCCTCAAGAAGCCACTAACTATGTATTTTAGTTGCTTTTTTAGGACAAATGCAGTCTTCAAGTTGCTGATCATTGTTTTTCAAGATAGGTGCAGGATTTTGCGTTAAATTTGCTTATTATCTCTGGGCATGAATCAGGGAGCAACTAAAGTGAATGAGCATCCCTGATCTTCCTTCAAGGACGAGAAAGAGCCCCCCAGGTCAGGTAGCAAGTAGAAGCAGAGAAAACCAAAAGTGAGAGAGCGCTCAGTCGCTCCCTAAAAACACAGGGAGGCCTTACTTCCTGTGAGGTCCACTAGAACTAATCTCACTCCTTCTATGGCCTCAACAAAACTAATAACTAAAATCACCGACTTGTTTTAACAGGAAACAATCTTCAGGCTATCCAGGTCAAGCCCTCCCTGACATACCAGTTGGACAGATGGGAAAGCTGACACTTAGTAGTTAGGTGACTTGTCCACGTTCAACCCCCTGGAAACTTCAACTTTGGCCTCCTGACTCTAACCAGACTCTCTGTTTCCAGGATGGTCTGGAAGCACCAACTGATGTCACTCTCGCCCATTACTGAGGAGTGGTCCACCGATGGGTGAGCTGGCCTAGACTCTGTCGATAACAGTCTCTCAAGTCACCTGTCGTCACACCCAGCCTGCACCCCCTCTTGAGAAAGACACAGAATTCCAACAGCACATTTGGTGTTGGAAACTGAAAACTTCTCGAGAAGAAACTGTCTCAGGGCCTATTTTAGACAAAGGAAAAAATACAGAGAAAGATGAAGTACAAAGATCATGAAATAATAACTAAGTATTGTTCATTGGATCCCCCAGTGGAATCTAAAGACTATCAGCCAAGGTGCTCTGGGGATGGGGAAGCAGTGATGCTCAAAGAAAGCCTTTACAAGGTCACCAGGAGGGCTTGTTAACCACAGAGGGCTGGGCCCCACCTGCTAAGTTTCTAATTCAGTAGGCCTGGAGTTGGGCCAAGAATCTACATTTCTTTTTTTAAAGGGTTTTTTTTTAATTTATTCATTTGAGAGAGAGTGAGCAAGAGCATGAACAGAGAGGAAGGTTGAGGGAGAGGAGAAGCAGGCTCCCTATTGAGCAGGGAGCCCAATGCTAGGCTCCATCCCAGGAGCCCTGGATCATGACCCTAGCAAAAGGCAGACGCTTAATCCACAGAGACACCCAGGTGCCCCAAGAATCTGCATGTCTAACGATAGTCCAGGTGATGCTAATGTGTTCTTCAGGGAGCACACTTTGCAAATCACCTGGGTTGGAGTGCAACAGAACCAACACTGTGTTGTGGAATGGAAAGAAAAGAGTAAGGTGAAGAGGCGGCGGAGAGGGGCCATGAGGTGACTGCTGAGCCAGCAGACCTATGAGGAGGGTGTGGTCCAGGTGGGACATTCTCTCAGGACGTCTGTTTCCAGGCACTGGGGTGCCCTCCCCAGGGAATCAGGAACCTGTGAGTCTACAGCCCACATCTTGGCAAAACCATAAAAAGCTGACAAGTGAACTACCTCTGGGGCCTGTGGTGTGATTCTTAGGATCCCTCTTTGCTTTAAATGTATCTCCCCACCTGCTCATTGATGCTCATTCCTCCCTAAGGAGCAACACAGCTGTCCATCCAATAAGAAGGCATAAAAGCCTTTTTTCTTTTTTTAATACTGGTCTTTGGCTGAGGAACAGGTGACGAGCTCACTCGTATTAAATGGAATCAGTTAAGCAGCATATAAATGGTGGCATGGTGTCTCTTCTCATTTTGATTGAGAGGAAGTTTAAAGTAGGAAGGTGGGTGACTTTGAAGGGAAAAGAGGAAAAAATTGGTCTGGCAGGTGGGAAGGATGCCCAAAGCGGAAGCCTGGCTCAGAAAGTGGACCTCCCACTCCTGACAGTCTGGGCAGGGCCACAGACACCAGGTACTGTGCTGTCCCTGGGAGGACTCAGGTCACCTAAGTCCAGTGTGTGCAGGTTCTGTCCAGGTAACGTGGCCTCCTGGGGTGGGGGTGGGGGTGGGGGTGGGGAGGGCTCTTACCCAAATTAGTACCTGAGGTTCCTAATCTGGAAAAATGAGCAAACTGACTAGATTCTTTCCAAAAATCTCTTTCGACTCTAACTTCTCTGTTTTGTTTTGTTTTTTTTTAATGGACACCCTGAAGAGCCCCCAGGGTAAATCCTCACTCTGGAGATCAAAATAGAACAGAGCATTTAGGGCACATTTTGTACTAAAAAGAGCTACCGCAAACCACAAGGCCCAGGAGCACAGAACAGCAATTTCATTTCCTCTGGGCTTCCAAACAAGGATGAACGTATCAAAGCGAATCCTGTGCTAAGCGTGCTGTACAAACACTGTCTAGGGTTACAGTCATCTCTAGTCAGCTCACAGGACAGATGCTGGAGCCGCCAGAGCACCAGGGGCTTTGGGTGTGCAGGTCTATGACACGAGAATAGAAAGTTTCTCTGGGTTTAAAAGTATTTCAAGGGCCCTCAAAAGTGTTATGGGGTGGGGGGTGTCTGGGTGGCTGAGTCAGTTCAGTGTCTGATTCTTGGTTTCGGCTCAGGTTATGATCTCAGGGTGGTGAGATCGAGCCTCACGTGGGGCTCCACGCTGAGAGGGGAGTCTGCTTGAGATGCTCACTCATGTACTCTCTCTTTCTCACTCCCTCCCTCCCTCCCACTCCCCCCACTTACACACTTGCTCTCTCTCCCTCTTCTCTCCCTCACAAATAAATATATTAATCCTTTTTAAAAAGTGTTATCGGGGACGTCTGCAGCTATTGCAAGCTGCTTTTAGCTAAGGGGCTTCTAAAAGATTTTTCAACCAACATACATTTATTGAGTCCCAACTGCATACCAGGCGTAGCTGGAACAAGTGCTCCTGGTAAACTAGTTTCTGTAGTTCAAGGACCATGTAACTAAAACCAGTGTTGTCTCTTCAAAATGAAAATGTTGTATTCTATGGACATAGGGGCACGTACACACACACACACTCACACACACCAAAGTCTTCATATGTTAAAGCTGAATCTACCCAATTATTTTCCTCTTCTTTTATTTCCTGTTTTAACCCAAATGTATCACCTTCATTTCTGCCTCTGTTACTATATGTATCCTATTCTTTTTGCAGGATATGCTCCTTCTCTTTTCCTATCCATTCAGTAAAGTCTAGCTCAACTTTACCTCCTTCCATGACCTCTTCTCTCATCTAACCAGATATGTATGATCTCATTTCCCTGACTCCTCTGTGATCTATTTTCTACAATGCTCTTGTTTACCCATATATTATTACTTCTTTCTTATTTGCACTAATTCTCTTCAACTATGCAACAAATTCTATGCTTGTGGAACTATTTCATTCCTCTTGCATATTTCCCAGAGCATATGGGACAAGGCTATTGATAAATGATATTCAGTATAAGGGTCTGGGCTTCAGCTTTGTTTTCAGCTAGACATAAAGAAACATTAGCACAGTACAGAATGTAAAACTTGCATCTCTAGCCTTGGGCCCTTTAGTGGCTGTGTACCCAACCAGGATGCAAATACTTAGCAGCACCTCAAAGCATTTCTGCTATTTTCTTTCTATTACTATGAAGGAACATTTGGACCACATGTGTGCCTTTGGCTTTCCCAGATAAGTAATGTTAAATGATTCTACCCTCAGAAAGAGCCCAGAGGGGTGCCTGGGTGGCTTGGTCAGTTAAGCATCTGCCTTTGGCTCAGGTCATGATCCCAGGGGCCTGGGATTGAGCCCCATAACAGGATCCCTGCTCACTGGGGAGTCTGCTTCTCCCTCTGCCTCTCCCCCCCCCTCAAATAAATAAATAAAATCTTAGGGAATAAAGGCAGAGTCCACACCCAGGTGTCTGGGTAGCTCAGTCATTTAAGCATCTGACTCTTGATCTCAGCTCAGGTCTTGAGTGCAGGGTCGTGAGTGGCTGAATGCTTAGCCTATTAAAAAAAAAAAGCAAAAGCTCACACTATTCTTCATGGAATGTGTGTATACAGCACGTGTCTGAGCATTCACTCAAGCTCTGTCAGGATCCAAGCAGGTCTGGACAGCTGTGGCTCAGGCTGGTGGACAGGGCCCTCCAGGAATCCACTGACATCTCAGCAAATGAGCCAGACCACCAGAGAAGAGGGAAGTTGGGAGAAGGCTCTGGTACCTGGTCAGCCCCAAGGACTCGGAGCCAAATCTGAAGGTGCTGTGGTCACTAAAGTTTTGTGAAGTGACAGGCCAGAGGCAGCCACACCGTGGCAAGAGGGGAACAAGGCATACGCAAAAAGAGAATACCGAGAGTCTCAGGTACAGTGAAATACACATGCACACACAAACACTAGGAGACAAGAAAAGTCACAAGTAAGGGCGGTTGAGAAATACCTCAATTACTCCAAAATAAGCACTTTCAGAGGTTAGTAGTCCCTTTAGGGGGGACTTTAACACTTTATAAAGTATAAAGTAACACTTTATAACTTTAACACAGTTATATCCAAAAGCTTAGGCTACCTTTCATACCTGGGCGTAGTGTAGACACCAAATCCAGTGGTATTATCATTTTGTTTGTTTGTGACTAACAGAATGCAAGTAAAAGGAAACTGGGAGAATGAATAAGTCATGGGAATAGAAGGCACAGCATAAAGAATATAGCCAATGATATTCTCAAGGTGCTGCATGGTGACAGATGGGAGCCACATGTGCAGTGTGCAAGGGAAATGGGTACACTTGGGGAGTCACTATGTCTTACACCTGAAACTAATGTAACACTGTGTTGTCTACTATGCTCAAAAAAAAAAAAAAAAAAAGAAAGAAAGAAAAAGAAAAAAAGTGAAACCCTGGGAGAAACCCAACTTAAAGTTCTACATTTCACTTACAACTATGTATAAAACAAAAGCACTTCTCAGGGACACATAATAAAATACTATTTCACGTTATCTAATATCATCCTCCAGAAAATATTCGCAGACCTGTCAGAGACTCATCCAGTGAGAAGAAACTACTAACAGTCTAGTTATTGGCTTATTTCAGATTCACATTTTCCCTTTCTCAACATAGTTACTGTGACCCTTGTAAGAACTCAACACACTTCTAGCTAAATTTCCAGACCACCTCTGTACCAGTGTAGTCCCTGAATACACTTGGCATCTGTTTGTTCCTAGTGATGGAGGCTTTGGTGCATATAACCCCATAGATGTAGATCACACTTGTCTGGATTCCAGGTCACTCGGACTGAGGAGCAGAGAGAAGAGGGACCCAAGTGGAAGCAAAAAGCCACCAGCAACAGCCAAGAAGGAATTACATCATGTGAAAGAAAAACTCCAGTGGTAACTCTGGAGTGTCCAGTTTTCTATATACCTGAGTCCCACCGAGGCTCTCTACATAGTAATAATGTCACATTCCATGTGCTTAGCACATTATGGCTTGCAAATCACTTCTATATACTTCGTCTCATTTGATTTTTGCAAACAACCATCATCTCTCTCAACTCAGGAGGGAGATGATGAACTCCTGCCTACAGATGACAAGAAGGAGGTTTACTATGGTGACCGGAATTGTCACTAATAGTTTACAAGTGGCAGAGCCGCACATAGCATCTAGAACTTCAGATGTCTCATTTACCAAGACTCTACACTTGAAAGGGTATGTCCAACCTCATTAACAAGAGTATTTCTCTATGGTTACCTCTGTTGATATCAATGGTTGTACCTGTAGTAGTATTTGCACATTTATATTTTTCATGGGTCTTCCATCATTTTGATAAGCACCCCCAAAACCTCCATTTTCTCCATAACTCCCTATTTTGTTATGGAGGATGGGTAGGTATTTAAACCATGCTGATGTTTATATAAGGAATCTGAAAACTTAACCAATCTCTATTTAAAGTCCAAGAAGCTTAGCATGGTTCCATGCCACATCAGTGTGGCAGTGCTTGCAAATTCAAGCAATAAGGGGAGAAGGAGTCCTGGAAGTTTCCAGCCCAGGCTAGAAGACACTATGGGTCTGGCAACTGGATGTCCAGACCCAGGTGGTGGGGTGATTTTGGTGACAACAGTGTCTGTCCCACTGAGTGTTACACGCATGAAGCGGGGGGGCGGGGGGGGGGACTCACAAGGCTGGGCTGACGTCCTGGTGGACCTGATATGAAATTCCTGTCGAACAACAAAACTTTTAAATGGTTTGCTAGGATTATTTCTGTATTGAAAGTTTCTAATTATGCTTTTTAAAAAAATACTAAAAATAAAGGTTCAAGCTGCCAAAAAAACACCTGTGGCTGCTTATGAACTATTGTACTCTTTAAACCAAAGGCTGTATTTTCTAAACATAGCTGGATAACTAAAGATCTTCTCAGCTCTTTAGGCACGTTCTCCTGACAGCTGTCACTTGGATGGTAGTGGCACTTGGCAATAGCCTTGAAATCACACTCTCTTAATTAGGCTACCAGAGACAGGGTAGAGAAGGTTGAAAGTGGACTCTTTGGAAATCATTAAGATTCTAGACAACCTTTGAAAGACTTCTCTCAACTTAATGTCACCATGTCTCTGTGCCTATCTTCAATATCTTTCCATCCCAGCACTTGTTTTCTTGTGTGCAAGATGCTAGGAAGCAAAGCAAATGTGACAAACCCTGACTCCAGGCACCAAAAAAGTAAATGATACTGGTGTTCTGTGAATTGGTGGGTTGTCTGTCCTGGTTTTTACTTTTCTTTTTTTAAAAATATTTTATTTATTTATTCATGAGAGACACTGTGAGAGAGGCAGAGACACAGGCAGAAGGAGAAGCAGGCTCTCAGCAGGGAGCCCGATGTGGGACTCATCCCAGGGCCTGGGGATCACAACTTGAGCCAAAGGCAGACTTCAACATTAGGCCACCCAGGTGTCCCCACCCTGGGTTATTTTATTTTATTATTTTATTTTATTTTATTTTATTTATTTTATTTTATTTTATTTTATTTCTGCCTAATTTAATTATTATATCAATTAGCTTTTGTTGCATACAAAGCATTGTAAAATAAAGTGGCTTAGTGTAGGGGCACCTGGGTTGCTCAACTGGTTAAGTGTCTGCTTTTGGCTCAGGTCATGGTCTCAGGGTCCTAAGTCCCATATGTGACTCCCTACTCAGCAGGGAGTCTGCTTCTCCCTCTCCCTCTCCTCTGTGCTCTCTCACTCTCAAATAAATAAATCATAAAATGTTTTTTTTCAAATAAGTTTATCGTATGTGAAATGTCTTTAATAATAAATTTATTTTTTATGGTGTTCAATTTGCCAACATACAGAATAACACCCAGTGCTCATCCCGTCAAGTGCCCCCCTCAGTACCCGCCACCCAGTCACCCCCACCCCCCGCCCTCCTCCCCTTCCACCACCGTTTCCTAGAATTAGGAGTCTTCCATGTTCTGTCTCCCTTTCTGATATTTCCTACCCATTCCATCCTGGGTTTTAAATGAGGCCCTGGCATCTGTTTAAACTTGAGGTCTATTCTGAGGGGACTCTGATTTACACCACAATTAAATCTACCCTGGGGTAGCTGAGAGTTGACTATCTGGTTAATTTCTTGAGAACACTTAAAGTGCCCTGCAAATCAGTCTCCATTTATCAGACTTGTCACTTTCCCACTGATTACACAATGAAGGAACAAATATTTGATTTGATTTGATTGCTATTTGCTTCAAGAGCAACTCACGTTCTCAACTTCTTTGTTTTAAGGGAGGAGTTGCAGACAGAAAGTGGAACCAGCCCAGAACAAGGTGTTCGGATGAAAATAATGATGAAACCTGCATTTTAATAAAGGGACATAAACCAAAGAATAGTGGTTTGTATTAGTTTGATAATAGAAAAACAATGGTTTGAATCAATACGATGAGTGGGTGAACATAAGCTATTAAATAGATAAACAACATGTTCAGTGAATCACTATACAGTTCTTCCTATTTTAGTATGATTATTTCTAAAACTCTTTTTCATAAAAAAAGAATAATCTTTCTTCCTCCTGTTCTGTTCTTTTTAAATTTATTTTTAACTCATTTAACTCATTTATTTTCATTTGCTGCAACAATGTGCTGCAATTAAGTTCAAGTCTTCTCTGAATGTTTCACCTGAAGGATGGTGAAATTCCCACCCAAACCACTCAACCAGTGATTCATATACCAATAGCTAAAGTCTAGGTACCATGTTGAAGGTATAATTAGTTCTAATAAATGCACTTATAGTGTGACTATCATAGCCTGAGAATAAATCCTATTCATTTTTGCAATACATCACTATACTTGAATTCTATATTATAGCAGATTGGTTGAACTTTTCATTAAATGTTTATTCTACATTTCTTGAATATATGAGCTAAACCATTAGAACTAAAAGAAATGTAAAAGTCTTAAATTAGAAATCAGTAACGAAAAATTCTTTTTTTTTGTTAGTAATGAAAAATTCAAATCTAGATATTAAAGCATTATTTGCACTTGAGATATGTTTTCTTCTTCATATTCTTTAATATTATTTTATACTCTATAGTATAAAACTTCTTTTTAGTGTCATATTGTTGATTCCATAGCAAACATCAATGCTTCTGATTTTTCTCTTGATCCAGGGAGCAACATGAAGATGGACATTTCCAATCATAGTATTCATTGCTGTATCGTCAGAGCCTAGCACCGCCCCCCAAACTCAACATACACAAAACACGGCAGACACAAATCGTCATCAACTCAGTGTGTCCCTATTCTACCTCCACCCATATACATACACATTCTCTTATCATCATTCCTTAGTAAATTAGTTCTTCCTCCCAAACATCTGATTTCTAGCCACACATCCTCGAATAGTCCAGCCACCCAGGCAATATTCTTAACTGCCTTGGACTATGAATTCTTTCAAGGGCAGAAATCAGGATTTAATCCTTTTTTGTATTCCTGGCACTTGGCGTAGTGTTGATAGAAACTCCATAAATGCTTCTTGCACTCAAATTTCTTTCGTCCCTTATGTTTGACCTGTCACCATGTTCTATTGTTGACACTCTGGAAATCCCTGGATATCCCTTGATTTGCCTTCAAGCCACAACTATGTTTCTAGTCCAGAGTCTCCTTATTTCGAAAGTCTGTGGAACTCCATTCTTCCAGCACATACCTGCTGCCTGACTCACATCTACATAAGGATGTTCAGAGGCTCCCTTTTACTTTTAATATGCCACAGGTCCTGAGTCCTCTGTGTAGCAATAAAAGCTTTCTGTGAGTCTTCCTCACTCTACCTCTCCCCTTTATCAACCACGTTGACCCCTGTTCCCAACCACAGGCTCCTGCCCCAATCAAGCAGGCGCATACCCTCTGTCTATCCCATTTATGTGTCTCTGACCACGGCATTCCTACCACTAGGAATTCTGTTCTTCTCTACAATTTTTTTCAAAACTTACTCATCTTTTCTCATGTCCCACCTCACCAGGAAGAGATCTCCTCCTTTTGTGAGTAACAAGGATTTCTCCTTTCTTCTCTAGGTTCTTTGCAATATTTTGTTCAACTGCTCTCCATTTATTCGTGGGTTCTTACTGTTTCTGTCTAAAAATGCATCTTCCTGGGAATAATGCTGTTTATTTCTTGATAACTTGTGATACAAACAAAAGCTGGTCCCAGAGGCTCCCAATAAATATTTTTAGGCTGAGTAATTAGAGATAAAATACTGTCAGGAGGCATTCTCAAAAAAAAAAAAAAAAAAAAAAAAAGATTCTGGGAGGAAGAGATGAAAATGGATATGTACAGGTTTCCCCAAAATTCAGTGAAGAAATTTGTGCTCTATAAACACCTAAAATAATATAATCTTAACCAATCTCTAATAAAATGTTAACTGCACTTTAAAAAAAAGAGTTCACATACACTGCCTTAAATCTTGTTCAAACCTATGTATGAATTACAAGGCTCTGGGATGGACTTTATTTTTTATTTAAATTTAATTAATCACAGACAGACTTTATGTTTTGTTTGTTGCCATGTGGAAAAGACAGACCTGTTACTACAATGTCATAGACTCCTGGATTCAAAAGTCAAACGGAAAAATATGCTTTTTGATGTTGTTGTCATTAGTAGTCAGAGCAGTAGGAGGAAGAATGGCCCTCATTCTGTCCGCCTGTTTACACGAGTGCCACTTTGATAAGCTTTTCATCAGTGCCACATGCTTCACAATACCACTTTTATTAGTCATCACAAGTACCATGTAATGTGCAGTAATATTATTGCCCCTGATGAACACGACGAATGCCCTCATAAGAACAGGAAAATTATGGGAGGCCCTCGCCTGCCCGAAGATAAATAGTGAGAGTCAGAGACTGAACTCAAAGCTCTAGTGTCCTGCTTGGAGCCCTAAGAAAATCTACCAAGATCTTCCTTCAGTAAAACCAAGAAGCATCTGTCACCAGTTCACTACTATATGCTAATTCTGGCAATACTAAAAGTCAACCTAATCCTACAAATATTCATTGGTGCCTAGTGATACAGAAACTGGGCCAGATACAGGGATACAGCAGTGAATCTTGTTACCCTTGTAGAGACTAGCTTACAGAGGAGGGGTCTAGGACTATCCTTCAGGTACAACTAAAAATATATGAGAATGCCTACATTTATTTTATCTCACCTTACAAAGATCTTCAATTTCTATTTTTGTGTATGCTCATGATACACATAATGTACTGGTACAGTAGTCCATGTGTGTAGCTGTTAATATGTTCATGGCGGGGGGGGTCTATGATCAAAACATTTTTGTTTTGTTTTGAAAGATTTATTTATTTATTTTGAGAGAGAGAGAGAGAGAGAGAGAGCATGAGTAGAGGGGGAGGGCTAGAGGAAGAAGAGAGAGAATCTCAGACTCCCTGCTGAGTGCCTAGCTCTGACTTAGGGCTTGAATCCATGACCATGAGATCATAACTTAAGCCAAAATCAAGAGCTTAACCAACTGAACCACCCAGGTGCCCCTATGATCAAAACATTTTTACAAATCAGGATAGACAAGCAGAAACTTTTGAAAACCAATGGACTACAGGACTCTTTAGACTTTCCTGAAGATGCTATGACATTTCTCATCTTCAAGTCTTTCCACTTCCTATTTTCTCTGCCTCAAATGAACTTCCTCTCCCTCACCGTACCCTGAGCAAACTTCACAACCCAGCTTAGCTGTTACCTGCTCAAGGAAATCATTATCCCCTTCCACCAGACAGAGCTGGTCCCTTCCACCTGCTGCTCCCACTGTACCTGTACACCTTTCCATTGTGGAAATCATCAAGCTGCAGCAGAATTATCCACATTTTCATCTCTGGCACCAATAACTGGCTGGAGTTGCTGGTTGTGAGCTCCTTGAGGACAGGGTTGGGATGGTTTACCTATTTTTCTTAAGAGCTGGCACAATGCCTGGTATGTAAGAAACACTCACAATTTATGACAAATGTATTCACTTATGTGAAGAATCTCGTCACAACTTTTTCTTCCTAATTGCAATTGACTTGAAGAAGACAGAATTTCACATTGGCAATCAGAGTCCATTGTACTTCCTCCTTTCACTCCTTGCAGAGGGTCAGAGGAACTTTGAGGGTGGGGAAAGGTGATCATGCTCAAGACCTCAGACTACTGCTACTACTAGAAAATTTAGAGCTGAGATGTGAGAAAGTTATACATTTTAGATTCACCAGTGAGGGCTAGCCAGTTTCAGTCTTGAGTTAAAAATGGACACCAAAGACTTCTAAGTCTATGTAGAACAAATCAGAAATACAGAGAAATGCTGTGTTCAGGTGGAACAGTCCCAGGAAGACACCTCTGGGACAGAGGAAGGTGCTTAGGACTGAGTGAGAGCCTTATGTCCTGGGTCAGCTCTACATACACTACCTTGGGGCCATTGGGTCTCCAGAGAAGGAGATCATCTTGACTCCTCAGGTAGAATTTCCAGGTTGGCATAAGGAAGTTGAGATTAGGGAGAAATCAAGAATGTCAGTTCCATTCTTGCTCAGGCACATCAAATGTCTAAGAAACAGTCGTCCACAGGGGCTGGTCAAGATTATCACCAAGGTCCCTCCAACCTGAGGTTCAACAACTTGATTATGTTGATGTCCTGCAGATGAAGTGTTGACCAACCATGATATAATCAACTTTTTTAGGAAGAACTTCACTAAGGTGTGACACGCAGCAACTACTTTGGTTTTCTGGACCTCGCCTGGTCAATAAACACTAATTGAACACCTAGTGTGCATCAGACACTGTGGCAGCCATTGAGCACATGATAAACAAGCCAACACGGACCCTGCCTCAGGAAGCATGCAGTTCAGTAAACTTCACTTTCCTTGTCTTCAAAATGTAAAGGTTCTTTCATGTCTACAAACCCTGCAATGTGATGATTCAGTGTAAACTCCAAAATGGATGGCCCTGAAGATTTCCTCTGCAATTTCATATTTTTAAAAATCCATTTGAACACAGCAGAAACACAGAATTTTAGCTGTAAAATAATCCCTTATTCAAAACTGTGATCATCAAGACAGCATGGTACTGGCACAAAAACAGACACATAGATCAATGGAACCAAATACAAAACCCAGAAGTGGGTTTTCTCTATGGTCAACCAATCTTTGACAAAGCAGGAAAAAACAATGGAAAAAAAAGATGGTCTCTTCAATAAATGGTGCCAGAAAAATTGGACAGCAACATGCAAAAGAATGAAACTGGACCATTCTCTTACACCACACACAAATATAAACTCAAAATGGATGAAAGACCTAAATGTGAGACAGGAATCCATCAAAATTCTAGAGCAAAACACAGGCAGCAACCTTTTTGGTCTCAATCGCAGCAACTTCTTACAAGATACATCTCTAAAAAAAAAAAAAAAAAAAAAAAAAAAAGGAAGATACATCTCTAAAGTCAAGGGAAACAAAAGCAAAAATGAACTATTAGGACTTCATCAAGAGAAAAAGCTTCTGCACAGCTAAGGAAACAGTCAACAAAACTAAAAGGCAACCTAAGGAATGGGAGAAGATATTTGCAAATAACATATAAGATAAAGGGCTAGTATCCAAAATCTATAAGGAACTTATCAAACTCAACACCCAAAAAACAAATAATCCAGTCAAGAAATGGGCTGAAGACATGAACAGACATTTCCCCAAAGAAGACATACAAATGGCCAACAAGCACATGAAAAAATGCTCAACAGCGAATGTCACCAGGGAAATACAAAACAAAACCATAATAAGATACTATTTTACACCAGTTGGAATGGCTAAAGTTAATAAGACAGGAAACAACAAATGTTGGTAAGGATGTGGAGAAAGGGGAACCCTCTTATGCTATTGGTGGGAATGCAAACTGTACAGCCATTCTGGAAAACAGTTTGGAGGTTCCTCAAGAAGTTAAAAATAGCTACTCTACAACCAAGCAATTGCACTACTGGGTATCTACCAAAAAATACAGATGTAGTGAAATGAAGGGGCACCTGCATCCCAACGTTCATAGCAGCAATGTTCACAATAGCCAAACTGTGGAAGGAGCTGAGATATTCTTCAACAGATGAATGGATAAAGAAGATGTGGTATATACATATTGTTATATATATAAACAAAATATTATTCAGCCATCAGAAAGAATGAATACCTACCATTTACATTGACATGGATGGAACTAGAGGATATTATACTAAGTGAAATAGGTCAATCAGAGAAAGACAATTATTATATGGTTTCATGCATATGCAGAATATAAGAAATAGTGTCGAGGATCATAGGGGAAGGGAAGGAAAACTGAATGGGAAAAAAAATCAGAGAAGGAGACAAACCACGAAAGACCTTAACTCTGGGAAACAAACTGAGGGTTGCTGAAGGGGAGGTGGGTGGGAGGATGGGGTAACTGGGTGACAGATGTTAAGGAGGGCACATGACATGGTGAGCACTGGGTATTATATGCAACTGATAAATTACTGAAAACTATATTTGAAACTAATGATGTATTATAGATTGGCTAATTGAATTTAAATTTAAAAGTAATTTTATGTAACCTTCTCACCTCTAAATTGGAATCAAAATAATCACTCATGTTCCTCTAAGCTCACAGGCTAAGGATCAATACAATGTTCAGGATTAATAATACTTCTTTCTATAGAAACCCTCATGCATTATTGGTAGAAATGTAAATTGATAAAGCCACTCTGGAAAACAGTATGGAGGTTCCTCAAAACACTAAAAATAGAAATACTATAAAATCCAGTAGTTCCACTTCTGGGTATTCACCTGAAGAAAACAAAAAACACTAATTTGAAAAGATATATGTACCCCTATGTTTATTGCAGTATTATTTACAGTAGCAAAGATATGGGAGCAACCCAAGTGTCTATCAATAGATGAGTGGTGAAGAAGATGTAGTGTATATACAATATTACTAAGCAATAAAGAAAAATGACACCTTGATGTTAGCAACATCATGATGGACCTAGAGAATATTATACTATGTGAAATAAGTCAGACAGAAAAAGACAAATACCATACTATTTCACTTACATGCAGAATCTAAAACACAAATCAAAGGAACAAACAATACCAAAAAAGACTCATAAATTTAGAGAACTAGTGGTTTCCAGAGGAGACAGGAATGGGTGATAGACAAAATAGGTGAAGGGAATCAAGAGATACAAAGTTCCAATTATAAAATGAATAAGTGGGTGTTATTCTGTATGTTGGCAAATTGAACACCAATAAAAAATAAATTTATTATTAAAAAAATAAATAAAATGAATAAGTTACGAGGATGAAAAGTACAGCATAGGGAATATAGTCAATATTACTGTGGTAACTTGGTATTACAACAGATGGTACCTATACTTATGGTGAGCATTTCATAATATTATAATTGTTGAATCACTGTGTTCTATACCTGAAACTAATATATGTCAACTACACTTTAATTAAAAATGTTAGGGGTGCCTAGGTGGCTCAGTTGGTTGAGCATCTGACTCTTGATTTAGGCTCAAGTTGTGATCTCAGAGTCATGAGACTGAGCCCCGTGTTGGGCTCCATTCTCAGCTCGAAGTCTGCTTGAGATTCTCTCCCTCTCCCTCCTCACTCACACTCTAAATAAATAAAATCTTAAAAAAAATTAGCTAAAAAAATAACTCTTTCTAAAGATGAGATTTAATTATATCTGTTTAAATGTTAGCTGGTGTACATAATGTGTATCACAAAAATTTACTACAAAAGAATTAAGGAAAGAAAAATCATTATAGAAATAATAGAATATCTTTTAGGTTTTACTTTTACTCCAGTTATCATACAACATAATATTAGTTTCATTTCTTTTTTTTTTATAAATTTTTATTTATTTATGATAGTCACAAAGAGAGAGAGAGAGAGGCAGAGACACAGGCAGAGGGAGAAGCAGGCTCCATGCACCGGGAGCCCGACATGGGATTCGATCCTGGGTCTTCAGGATCGCGCCCTGGGCCAAAGGCAGGCGCCAAACCGCTGCGCCACCCAGGGATCCATCATTTCTACAATACAGTGATTCAACACTTCCATATAACACCCAGTGCTCATCACAGCAAGTGCACTCCTTAATCCCCATCACCAACTCCCCTCTTGCAACCGTCTGTTTGTTCTCTATATTTAAGGGTCAGTTTTATTGTTTGCCCCCCCTCTCGCTCTTTTGCTTTCAAGTTTTTATTTTTATTTTTAATTTTTAAAAAATATTTTACTTATTTATTTGAGAGAGAAAGAGCGAGAGAAAGTGAGAGCAAGAGCAGAGGGAGAGAGAGAAGCAGACTCCCTGCCAAGCAGGGAACATGATACGGGGCTCCTAGCACCCAGGATCATGATTGAGCTGAAGGGAGAAACTTAAGCGACTGAGTCACGCGGGCACCCCTCAAGTTTTTATTTAAATTCTAGTTAGTTAATACATAGTGTAATATTAGTTCCAGTAGAAATTAGTGATTCATCACTTATGTAGAAATCCCAGTGCCAATCACAAGTGCCCTCCTTAATACCCATCACCCATTTAGCCCATCCCCTACACACCTCCCTCCATCAGCCCTCAGTTTGTTCTCTACTTAAGATCTTGTCTTTTATGGTTTGCCTCCCTCTTTCTTTCTTCCCCTCTTCCATATGTTCTGTTTTGTTTCTTAAATTCCTCATATGAGTGAAATCATATGGTATTTGTCTTTCTCTGACTTCTTTCACTTAGCATAATACACTCTAGTTCCATCTAATTCATATCATTGCAAATGATTAGATTTCATTCTTTTTGATGGCCAAGTAATATTCCATCATATATATATGATATATAATATTCCATCATATATATGATATATAATATTCCCCACTGATTCTTTGTTCCATTCATCAGTGGATGGATATTTAGACTCTTTCCATAATTTGGCTATTGTTGATAAAGTTGCTATAAATATTGGGGTGCATGTGCCCCTTCAAATCAGTATTTTGTATCATTTGGTAGTACAAATTACTACAAATACAATTGTATTAGTACAATTGCTAAATCACAGAATAGCTCTATTTTTTTTTTTTAGAATAGCTCTATTTTTAACTTTTTGAGGCACCTCTATACTGTTTTCCAGAGTGGCTTGCACCAGTTTGTATTCCCACCAACAGTGTAAGAGGGTTCCCCTTTCTTCACGTCCCTGCCAACATCTGTTATTTCCTATATTGTTAATTTTAGGCATCTAACAGGTGTGAGGTGGTATCTCATCATGGTTTTGATTTGTATTTTCCTGGTGATGAGTGATGTTGAGCATCCTTTCATGAGTCTGTCAGCCATCTGAATGTCTTCTTTGGAAAAATGTCTATTTTTGTCTTCTGACCATTTCTTAAATGGATTATTTGATTTTTTGGGGTGTTGAGTTTGATACATTCTTCATAGATTCTGGATATTAACCATTTATCAGATATGTTATTTGCAAATACCTTCTCCCATTCCTTGGGTTGCCTTTTAGTTCTGTTGATTCTTTCCTTTGCTGTGCAGCAGTTTTTTATCTTGATGAAATCCCAATAGTTCATTTTTATTTTTTGTTTCTTTGCCTCCAGAGATGTGTATAATAAGTTGCTATGTCCAATGTCAAAGAGGTTTCTGCCTGTGTTCTGCTCTAGGATTTTGATGGATTCCTGTCTCACATTTCAGTCTTTCATCCATTTCTCTATATATTTATCTCACCCAGCAAGTGTTCTATGTGATTCTACAGACTGAAGGCTCACAGCATGACCTACTCCCATTTTTTCTGAAGGCATGTGACTACCAAATAATAACTGCTATAAATTCATGAGACTGAGATGATCATATCTTTCTAACAGCATCTGTGAAAGCTAAAAATATTAATATGTTTGTGTGTCATTTACCTGCAATTGCATAATCAGCTGACTCTAAAGTGGAATTTTATGGTTGTAACTAAATATTTAGCAATTTTAGCAGCACAATGAAGTGACAGACTAAATATAAAAAGACCAAAAAAATGTTAACTGGCTCACAAATAGAATTGCGTAAGTGTCCTTGTCCATGAAAACATCTAAAATTGAAAACAACCAAATGAAATCAATTAAATAAAACACTCTCTGCTTCTTACTCCCAATGTAAACTCCAGAGCATAGAGAAGTCCAATACCTAAAACCTTGGAGTTTTCTGGGGCACCTGTGTGGCTCAAATGGTTAAGTATCTGATTTTGACTCAGGTCATGATCTCAGGGTCTCGAGATCAAACCCCACACTGGGCTCCATGCTGAGTGCAGAGCCTGCTTAAGATTCTCTCTCCCTCTGCACCCCATTTGTGCACTCTCTCTCTCTCTCTCTAAATAAAATAAATACACCCCTCAGATTTTTCCTCTTTTTAAAGTAAATATGGGGAGAATGAAATTTCATTACTTGGAAACTAAAATCATTTTCACTTTCTAGAGGGGATCAATCAATAAGCCTTTATTTCTTCTCTACCGTATTCCTAGAACAGTGGAGCTACCATGAGCACTATCAAAACAGAATGACAAACAGCCATCTATGTAACAAATGTCATTAGAAATCCAACACACTTTTAGATACTCAAGCTCACATCCATGTAAGCCAATCATAAGGTGATTGCTTTGATCATAAGAGGATTTTCTATACCAAGCAGTATAAGCCTCGGTTTATATTCTGCAACAAGCAATAATTTTATATTAATATCCCCAACTCTGTGCTTTTAGAATAAAATACCTATGATTTTTGTCACATAGTATGTGTGTGTGTGTGTGATTTTATATATATATATATATATATATATATATATATATATATATATATATATATTCCTCATGTTCATTTCTGTGTCACTAATGGTTGTAAGGGACAGAAACTAATTCTGGCTAATTTAGGAAGAAGGATTTCCCTGAAAGGATATAGAGGCTCTTACAATTTCAAGGGAAGGTTAAAGAAGGACGCTTAGGAAATACAGGAACTGTGTACTTCTGGGAATATGCTCCAGAGTCTCATTGAAGAATCAGGAGCCTAGAGCAAGCATTTAAAATTAGACAGGCAGGAGATTCCCAGGGACTTTCAAGAACTTGTAGATAATGAAAACTACAAGCTCTTAGAGCAGGCTAATGAGTTTCTCTGAGCCATACTGTGATTCAGTGGGTACAGGTTATGGTTGTTTCATAACAGATTTGTGATTTTTTTTTAAAAAAAAGGTCTTACAAAGCAAAAGCCATTTCAATTTCCAATGATCAAATATATGCTAAACTGAGATTCTAGTCTAACAATTTAATACAGATTCATGCACAGATTCAAAGCATTTACTGCTTTGAGGCTTTGTGAAGTGTCTGAATTCACTGCGTTTTATGATCAAACGCAACATTCTTTGTCCATCTGATAAACAACTTGTCTCATTAGAAGACATGGAAATTAATGAAAAGAGGTTACTCCTTACTTGGGCTTCATTCAGTTTTGAGAGTAGGTCCTGAGACCAAGAGCAAGAATTAACAGAGGTGGGAAGAGACTTCCAGTAAAGCAGTTAAAGTGCCAATCAACTAAGTAATAACACATTTCTAGTGACATGAAGAAGCCTGAGTACACAAACACAAACAAGGAGCTACTTGACATGTGATCAAGTGAAGAAAGCGTTACATTACAGGGTAAGAGTAATTAAAGAATAGTGGGACTTTATACCTATAACAGTATTTTGAATACTATTTTGAAATTTATAGTCGATGACAGAGGGTGGGGTGAAGATTTAAAAAAAAGGAGGGGGGGGGAGAAAATAAAGCCAGCATTTCACATTTGGTTAAAATAACACATAGTCTCAATATGGGTTTTACCAAAAGGAATATGGGCTTTTGGTAAAACCTCACAGAGAACCACCATTAGTCTATAGCTGTATATACATTATTCATGTCTCTATCAGTGCAACAGGTATTAGGCATCCATAATGGGAGAAAATAATTAGCAAACAAAAGTTTAGGAGACTTTATGGCTACTCAACTCTTTACTCTTGATCAAAATTATCAGAATGTTCCTAAACTTAGTTTTCTAATATAAACTAGTTTGTCTTTTAAAATGTAAACAAAAATAATGAACACTAAAGCTTCTCAAAATCAATTTATAAATTTGCAAAATACTCATCTCTCATTTGGAAGAATGTGATAAGCTTCTGGTAGGTGTCCCTTAATATAACCATGCACAAACCACACACACATATGCACATGCACTTTCTCTCTATTAGATATATATTAAAGGCTGGCAAACTTTTTTTATAAAAGGCCAGATAACAACATTTGGCTTTGGAGACCATACAGTCTCATTTATAATCATTTATCTCTGCTATTATAGCACAAAAACAGTCATAAATAATACATAAATGACAGGGCATGGGGATCCCTGGGTGGCGCAGCAGTTTAGCGTGCAATCCAGGAGACCCGGGATCGAATCCCACGTTGGGCTCCCAGGGCATGGAGCCTGCTTCTCTCTCTGCCTCTCTCTCTCTCTCTCTCTGTGACTATCATAAATAAATAAATAAAAATTAAAAAAAAAGAAAAAAAATGACAGGGCATGTTTATGTTCCAATAAAAACTTTATTTCCAAAAACAGCAGCCACAGCTTTTACCTATTCCCAGCATACATGATTGGTTTTAAGACATCATTTAAAAATTCATGTTTTCAACATTATGAAAAAGTGTGTACACTCTCATTTCATAATAGAAGAAAATATGCTTCCAGAATGTTAACTCAGAGCCATGTTGATATATTTACTACTAATAGCAATAACAACAACCAACAATGAATGTTCCTTACATGCTAGGCCTTATTCTAAGAACTCCACATGAATGTTACCTCAAGGACCCTATTTTTCTTTCCATTTTATAGAAAAAGAAACAAAACTTTAAATCAACTTAGTCAACATGAGTGCTTACTTAGAGTCATGCATCTCCTGAGATAGCCCATTTATTCAAAAACCCAGGCCAAGACTGTATAACCCCCCTTAAATATTCCATATCCTCTCTTCTTCCAAATCAAGTCTTGTCTCAGCTTACTTGAAAATTCTAGCATTATGTATACATATCCCCTGATATTGTAGAAAATCTTTATACTCATTTTGTCTTGAATCCATGACTCCCCAACCCTTTAAAGTTCTGCTTTCTTCTAATCCTAAAAACACCTAAACTACAGGACCTATTTTCCACCAAATCTCAAGGTCTAGTATGAAAAAATCAGTTATAATCATAAAATTATTGTCTTATCCATTCATTCCTACAAACAAACAAGGGGGCCTGGACTTTTTTTTTTATTTTAATTTACACTCTGAGAACAATGAATCCAAGACTCTATATTAGGGTCTAAAGTAAGGATCTATAGTTATCTAAGTAAACATTTATTTTCGCTTTAAACAGAAATTGAGCAATACCTTGAAGAGCTCTCAATCTACAACATACCAAATAATATTTGGAATATTTTAAAATGTTTCTTGCATGAGATCCTACCAACCAACCTATTTCTTATGTGTAAAACATAATCTTGGGAGTATTCATTTCCTAGAGTTTCATGCTACAGAAAAGCAGCAATAAGTAAGTTTCCTTCTATAGCCTAAAAAATCACCTCCTGGATTTGCTTTCCTGAACTTCCACTTCTGGTTAATAAACAATCCACAGGTGAAATATATTTTCTATTATCTTAGGATAATAGAAACAAAGAAGTCAATCTGACATATTTCATCAGTATGCTTCCTGGTAATTACACATACGGTGCCATGTGAATAGTTAATTATTCACACAACTAAGCCAAGATTTTTTGTACCTCTAAATATTTGATTTTTAAATGTATTAATGTTGCTATTTATCATTTTCATGTATGTACTTGATGTAATTCTTATTACATATGAAAGTTTGATTTTTCACTCAACATAGACACAAATACTCTGAGACAAGCCAAATTTCAGAGATATAGGCTGCGCATCTAGAGCACCTGAGGCATTCTCTGGCTCTGACCTCCAGACTCCAATTGCTTAGGGCTGAGTCTAGCTGTGTCCTCAACCTGTACACTTAAGAGCTTTGCTTTTGATGGAGCACTGTGTTGTTGCAAAACTCAGCTCTTCCATTTGTCTGGTCTTGTGACTCTGGACAAATTTCTTACATTTTCTAAGCCTTTGTTTTTCTATCTCTAATATGGGACTCATGATACCTACCTCAAGCAATGAATGATACAATTCATATAAAATGCTTATCACACTACTTGGCAAATAGTAGAGTTCAATAAAGGTCTTCAGGTGCTATACACCTGCTGTTTCCCAACCTGGACTGCTTGGTACCTGAGTTCACAGTATGTCTGTGTTATAGGAAGGTCGAGTAACATGGGGATAGGGTCTACCCTCTGAACAGAAATATACTGCATGTCAGACAGCTTCATGTTCATGCCCAACCTTCTGTAGGATAATGAGGAATGGAGGACCATGTCCCTTCTTGCTGACCCTTTCCATATATGGGTCCCTAGGAAAAGTGTTCCTTAATCCACACTTTGAAACATGGTATTCACTTTCACCTCCCTCTCCACACAAGAGGGACAAAAACAGAAAGGGTCATAGAGGCCTTGATGGAAGTCTGTAAGATACATACAGGAAGACTCAAAGCAAGAGGAGCAGCCATTCTTTTAAGTCGCTGGAATAAGTTTGGCAATGAGAACTGGACTTTCCCTCTAGAAGGTGTCATCTTTTGCTGACACTTCCCATTCCTAAAACTCTGAAGGGGAAGGGAAGATAGACCTGCAATCAATCACCTTGACCCCTACTCCAGGATAATTATCAAACTTAGACATCGGGAGTCTCAGAGAAGAAAACACCTGCCCTATGAGAAACACACACTTCATATTAACAATCCTTCTGCCATGAGAGGCATTTGAGGTCATATAGATAAGATACGATTCTCAAGGACTCATGGCCTAATATTGTAAAATGTCTGCCTTCTTCCATATGTGGTTTTAAGTAACTGAGTTTTTCTTTTTTTTTTTTTATTAAGATTTATTTATTTCAGAGAGATAGAGACAACGGGTAGAGGGGCAGAGGGAGAGGGAGAAGCATACTCTCTGCTAAGCAGGGAGTCTGACACAGGGCTTGATCCCAGGATCAAGCCTGAGCCAAAATCCAGAGTCAGATGCTTAACCAATGAGCCACCCAGGCCCCCCTAACTGAATTTTTCAAACATAACCTTTGAACAGGTGTCTGAACAGACTACAGTATAGTTTTAAATAACTGTTCTCTTTGCTACATGTCGTACTATAATCCCCATGAAGGCCCAGCTCCCAAGACTCCCCAGACAATGTAATTAGATAACTATTGCCATGCTCCATCAAGAATAGCATTTTTTATTACAAAGTAAAACAAACTGTCATATTATAGGTGGATGTTCTTTTAAGGACTGCTAGACTAAATTCTATAATGAAATTTCTTTTCACATAAGCTGCCAGCAAAGACTGCAATGATCTCCCCAAACGTATATTAGATTCCATCAGTATGATTACTGTGCTATCATACTGGGATAGAATTTCTCCCACCCACCCTGCTTCCATCCATACATTTAGAAGCCCATGAGTCTTGGCTACTAGAAGTTTTCTCTGGCAGAGGCGAGAGGGTCAACAGAGGAGCACTGATGAAGTAGACAAGTTACAGGTTGGGGAAGATGTTCTGAATCTCAAGAACTGAGGGAAAGAAGACTTTAAAGGGATTGCTCCCACTCTCCCAGGAACTCTCTGAAGGCCTGGCTTCAGCCAGGAAATCTTAGAATATAGATGGGGTAGGTACAAAAAAGAATCAGAAATGCCCAGAGAAGCCCCCAAATTCTCACAGTTTTCAAACTCCTCCCTGAGTAAACATCCTTCCAGAACTGCTGACAAATAGCCAAACCAACTTCCTCTCCTCAGTGTTCCCCTTTTGGAAATGAGATTATCTAGCAGCAAAATATCCACCCAAAATGGAGTTAAGGAAGACAACTGAAAAGATTCCCTCTGGTTAATTCACCATGTAAATAACGAAATCATTCTGTCCCACAATAAACAAAATGACTCAACAAATCCCGGTGCATTGGAATAGTGGTTTGTAAGGAATTCCTGCCCCTAACTGCTACACCTTTGCTTGAAATATGTAATTGCAAGTTCTAATGAAGTCCTGAGTAATCAGACTCTGCCCTTCTTGGCTCAAGGCCCTCATGAGTGCGGAGTCAGCAAATGGCGAACATGTAGACCAGTGTGTTGGCTCCAAGCCCAGCTTCTTAGGTTTCATGGATGCTTCTCAATGGGTTTAACTGGAGCTGCTCTCTTTTGTAGTCAACACAGGATTTAAAAAAAAAAAATCATTCTTTTGATATCACAGTTCTTTATCAATACTTGAGTACAGAAGCTTTGCTACATTTGCACATATGCATATGCCACCCATTCTGAAGAATAAAAGGCTGAATTTATACTATATTATCTGAGATTAAAACCACTTTTAATCGGATTTGTTCTTATTAGTTATCTTTATGGTAAGATGCAACATGAAATCAATGCCAAAGTCACTATTGTAAAGTCAACACAATGTATGCTGAAATGTAAGCTTAAACCATATTAACAGTGGAGAATAACCTGCCTTCTGGATGATCTAAGGTAGCTCCCATTTCCAATTTATGGAGAATGGAGGGGAAGAAAATCAACAAAATATATTGAGCGTGTGACATGAAAGATCATTTTATTTGAACTACTTAAGTAAAAAATGTTTTGCAACCTTTCTGAAAAGTCTGCTTCATAATTATCCTGAAACAACTTTGCTTAAATAAAGAGATGACTTTTATACAGCTTTGGCTTTCTCTGGATGTAGGTGTTTCTTGAAAAGTCATCAAAATGCAAGCAATACAGAAATCACTCTTTGCGATTTGAACCTGAACCACTTGCATTTCAGTCATATGTTGAGAGTTCTAGTTTACTTCTATTACCAAGAAAATCCTGAATGCCAGAGGCATATATTCCAAATCAGAGGTGGTAAAGAGTAAAAGATGAGGGAGAAAATATCTGGATGCTGAACAGGTGACCATCATGATGGGGAGGTTTACAGGGGATATTATGTTGAAAGCAGGAGTGTATACCAATGTCTTCTAACTCTTCCTATGCTATCTCTTCCTTATGGCTTTTCTTATGACACTTCCTTCTCTGTATTTCCCTACTCTGAACTCTATAAGTTATTTCTCCTAAAATTTTGGTTTAATCATTTGTACTCTGCTCAAAGATTTTTCACTGATTTCTCACCATTGAACCCAAATTTCCTTTTGCAGAGAACATTGAGCATATCTCCTCAACACTCAATGGACCCTTCCCCAAAGTACAATGGCTGTGATCCCCCCTCTTCCCCAAGGGGACCTAAGGCAGGCAGGATAATAGCATCTCCCTGGCCACAGTGTTACAGATGGCTAAGCATAAGACCACCAGTGAAGAGCTTTGCTTTGCTGGAATATCTTATAAGTCTGTGAGTTAAGATGATACAAAAACATCAAAGCTCAAGACTTTTGCGGATAGTTGACGGCAGCCAACTCTTCGGTCCTCATTTGTTCAGAAAATAAATCGCATGTGGAAAGTCTTAGGGGAGCTATATTATTATCTGCAACTTACTCCAAAGTACCCAAAAGCAGTAAGATGAACTGATGATTGGATAGAAGGAGGAATATTAGGATAGTTATGTGTTAAAACAAGCATGGTAAGGGGTACCTGGGTGGCTTAGTGGTTGAGTGTCTGCCTTTGGCTCAGGCATGATCCCAGGGTTCTGGGATCAAGTCCCACATCAGACTCCCCACAGGGAGCCTGCTTCTCCCTCTGCTTATGTCTCTGCCTCTCTGTGTCTCTCATGAATAAATAAATAAAATCTTAAAAAACAAGCATGGTAAAATGTTAATTGCAGAACCTAAGTGGTAGATGTAAGGGTGTTCACTGTAAAATTCTTTAAACTTTCCTGTATGTTTGTAGTTTTTCATGATAAACTTTTGGAGGAAAAAGCTCTTTCAGGCTTGTTCCTTACATGTGGATGACCTTAAAATACTTTGTGATATCTTTTAGCTCTTATAAGTACAGCACCAGGACAAGTGCTCTTTATCATGGCAACCAAGCTCTGTTCATAGTCCCTCACGATGGCTTAGGTTCTTCTACCCACTGTCATGTTTGACTATCAGATTCTACTACCCAGTCATTTACAAAATAAATTCCAGCATGAATCATGGTTATGCATGAGAATATACTGCCTTAAAATTTCATCTCTAACTGCTTTTTGTTGTCAGTTCTTAAGAAAAAAAAAAAAACAGCACAATAAGAAGCAGCTTTGGTAAAGTCTTGTTTTAGCTACCTTATCACAGTGTAACTAAACATAAAATAAGGGGCACTTGTAAAACACAGTCATATAACCTCTTGCTTTTTGCAGCGAATATATTCTGTGAAAGTCACTTTCAATCATGGAAAAGTTAGTAAAAAAGGTAAGTAGAATTTTAAAAACAGCTCAATGAAAAGAAGATCCAAGTTGATTCCATTCTCCTTTCCTCCTAGGGAAGAGGAGAGGAATCAGGAATTACTTTTACAATCCAAGTAATTCACACTCTACTGCTTTTGATGCATATGCCTGAAAATAGTGGGCAAATCTTCTAAGAGGATTGCATTGTAAATAGCAAACTAACCCAGGATCCATCAGAGAAAGAAATATGTGCTAAAGTCTTCTTTAATGTGAAAAAAAAAAAAAACAATCCTTTCTCAACAATTGCCTTGCAAATTTGCACATTCATATATTCTTATATGAATAAGATAATGGTTGTTCTTAAACCTGCACACAATTATATATCTCTACCTTAACCCCTTCCTAATCCTCCTTGCTATTACTGTCAAGACGCCACTCATAGTGTATTCTTCCAAAATGTCATAACTTATTAGAAAATGGCCAAGCTTCACAAATAATAAAATGCAGTGACTAACCCAACCATAATGAAAACACGATAGCATGAAATGAGACTTTCCCTGTTAATGAGAGTGTTCATCAGAATGCTCATTTGTTTCTCACACCTTAAGTCAAGATCAGAGGAGCTGCTGTTCTAGGACTGGTCCTCTGACTCCTGCCTGGTCCTCCCTCAGTGCACCCAGCTGAGCTCTCTATAGCAGTAATAGTTTCACCACCCAAAGCAGGGCCTCATGGGGCTGGATGATCTCAATCAGGCCAAGATCGAGGTGGGTGCTGGGCCACAGCTCGCCTCAATAAAAGGAATCTCTGGGAAAATATCAGAATCAGAAATGGGTAGGTACAAGTATTGCAGGGAGATCCATGTCATCAGCACTAAAGCTAATAAACAGGGGCACCTGGATGGCTCAGTGGTTGAGTGTCTGCCTTTGGCTCAGGTCATGATCCCGGAGTCCTGGGATTGAATCCTGCATCAGGTTTCCCCACCTGATGCTTTTCCCTCTGCCTTTGTCTCTGCGTCTCTCTTATGAATAAATAAAATCTTAAAACACACACACACACACACACACACACACACACACACCAACAACTAATAAGCAAACCACCACCCCTAACAAGTAGCAGATGAGGGGTAAGAATAGACAGATTTGAGACTTTCTCTGCTGATACCAGCTGCTAACTAGGTCCTCCTCCTATCTCCTTTGTAGGTGCTATGGGCTTCCCTGAGCTGGAGGGCCCCCGCATTTGTCCCCTCTTGCCACACCCTAGCAACAGCTGTTCATCTGCAAACTACAGATACAAAAAGAAACATCTTGTCCCACACTCCCGGGTGAGAGTTTTCCCTCACTTCATCTCATCTCCTATCCAACCTTAAAATTATTGTAAAAGCTACAAGAAAGTGATTCTTTAAGCAGACCCGAGTAAGTCAGTGTTCCCTCTGAACTCTTCCAGGATGGAATCATCGCAGCGAGCCCTGAGGACAACAGATCCCACAGATCTGTGCTGCCAGGAACAGCTGCTTGCAAGCACGCCGTCCAGCCCACTAAGCCCTCTGTCCCCATTGTCTCCACTCTTGTCTCCCAAGTATATAATAATCCACAAAAACACTCACTGACAGGAGCTTACAAGTTTGGTTAAGGCTGATAAATACAAGAACAAGGATCTCAGTTCTAGAATCCACTTCTCCTTGGTGGACAAGGATAGAAGAATAGAGAGGACTTACTACGTATAAAGAAGGTTGATCATTGTTTCCTCTGTCTTTTCCTAATGTCTGACCTCACAGAAACCATTTAAGAGCCACCACTTAATCAAGACAAATGAATTCCTGATATAAATGAATACTGGAAATAACAGGAGAGGAGAGCTATCTTCCTTCCCTTTACACTCTCTTGAGAGGTATTTAGCTGATTTTCAGGTTTATTGATTCTGGAAGATGGAAACCATAACTTAAATATCAGCATTGGCCTTTGGGAAAACACAAATACATTAATTCATAAACAACTAATACCCCAATCATTTCAGAAAAAGATTTACATGAGAATAAGTGCATAGGGGTATAAAATAATTCCACAACCTATGGAGCACTTACTAAACATCTTCTATTCACATGATGTTTTTTGCAAGTGACAAAATACCTTCAATGCTCTCTGCTGGTAAGAAATGAGCCTTACCAAAGGTCTGCTCTGTACCAGGGTTGTGCTCTCTGCCCTTATATCCAATTTTGTGAAGCAGAAAAGATGTTCACAGGAATAGTCTGTATGTTGGAAGAGCCTCTGATTGCAAGGCAATTCAACACACTACACCAGGCTTTTCTGCATTGACTCCAAATACAGTGACTCTATTTCCCACAGCACCCTCCCCTTTTCTTTATCCAAACAGGCAGTAATTTCCTGACTCCAAGATATCTTCGCTGTTTAGAAAACTAAAAGAGTTCTCCTTCTGTTTGGAACTCTAGATCTTGGTGGTAGCTTCTGGGTAGTGGTTTCCTGAAATTCCCTTCAGCTATAGTGTGTAGTAGAGCTAAGCTTCCATATTAATGGCCTCCAGTAGGGCCTACTCCTGAAGACAATCTCCATGCCAAATGTAAAATTCCTTAAGTTCAAAATGCAATGAAATGGATTTTTTTCTCCTGTGAATGTTCTACATTCCTTATCTCATCTTACTTTTTTTTTTTTTTTCTCATCTTACTTTATTGGAGCTTGGTTTTTGGTTCAGTGAGCTGATTTTTACCTTTTATCTACATACTGCATTAACATTTGTGAAGCAAATTCAGGAAAACAATATTTATTGAACATGCTTTTATTTAAAAAAAAAAAAGCAACAGCAAGGCTGTAGGAGTCTGGAAAGGCAGTCTGTTATAGCAGAAAGGCAAATAAATCAAACAATTAGAAAGAACTACAATTTCCTACAATTTAGCTAAAACTCATTGCCTAGTAAATTGCTTGTAGGGAACCAGCTTTAGTGATTGGACGAGATTGTTGTAATTAGCATATTTAGTCTAGGTAGAGGAGCATAACTGGAATGCTTGAAACGTCTTCTCTCTTAATTAAGCATTCCTCATTACCTTCTTAATTCTCCTTCCCATTCCACGTCTATCCTTACAGCTGGCAAAATTGTGAACTGCAATTTATCTTCCCATTAAAATGATTACAAATTCAGAATGAATGGAGTTCAAATTAAGTTTTCAAAACCACATGGCAAGGAAGACTCGGTTTAACAGTTAGTAGAGGAAGTGACCGTTCTATCTTGTCAAAACATAAACACTTCCAGAAATAAATTGGACTTTTCCCAACTGAATGAAAAGAATCATTTGTCTACTTGTTCGCAAAAAGATGTCACCCTAGAATTTTGTAAGTCTTATATACATGATCCATTTCACATGTGTCCTATCATTACATTTTGTAACCCTCTAAATTACTAGTTAATGACACCATTAAACTGTCATCTAGCATCCTAAGAGCAGGGACTTTCAGCTCTACCACTTTATGGCTCGATAATCTATGATCACTTAGTTTAAACATTCTGTTCCTCAGTTTTCTCATCTGTAAAATAAGGGTGATAAGCATATCTTCTACAAGGAGTTGCTATATAAAGGCATATATACGTATAGGTATATATATTAAAGGCATATATATGTATACATGTGTACATATACATGCATACATCTCCTTGGCAGGTAATAAATGCCATATAAGTGAGTCTTATTGTTATTATTGCCATGTCTACCATCAGCACAAAGAGAATAGTGATATTGTTGGGTTTCTTTATTTAGATGCTCTATCACAAACCACTTTCTTTTAAGTATTTCTGGGATTATCCTAGAGAAGAAACATGACGTGGATTGTGGATGTCTTAATTAGTGTGTCATAGTTAGGACTACATGGGAAAATTTCAAGATAAAAGATATACACGGAATACATAAAAATAACAAATGATCTGAAAATTCATAATATGAAACTCTACTCATGAATGATTTATATATGGATAATTTTCTTCAAATTTGAAATGTTCTGAGATTTTCTTGACTATTCATGGCACTTTTTCTGTTTTGTATCAAGAATATTACTATAAAAACATATATGTAGGGACTCCTGGGTGGCTCAGCGGTTGAGCGTCTGCCTTTGGCTCAGGGTGTGATCCCAGGTCCTGGGATCGAGTACCGCATCAGGCTTCCTGTAAGGCGCCCGCTTCTCCCTCTCTCTATGTCTTTGCCTCTCTCTCTCTCTCATAAATAAATAAATAAATAAGCAAGTAAGTAAGTAAATAAATAAATAAAACTATTTTTAAAAATACGTAAAATATATCAGTTCCATCTGGTATGGTAATAACATGTTATTGAGTTAGTGATAAATATCATTGCATTCTTTAGCCAATCAAAAAAGTACAAGTTTATTTAAAAACCTCTAAATTTTGTCTTTTATCACTCTGTAATAAAATGTCATCTAAATCCATTTTTGTAATCGTTTTATTGAGATATAAGTCACATACCACATAATTCATCCATTTAATAAATATAATGTGGTGGTTTTAAGTATATTCCCAGAGTTATGAAATCATAACCACAATCAAGTTCATAAAATTTTCATCATCCCCGAAAGAAACTCCATACCCATTAGCACTCACCCTCCATTCTTCCCATTGCTGCTGGCAACCACTTCCTGTCTCTATGCATTTGCCTATTTGGGACATTTCATATAAATGGAGTCATACAACATGTGGCTTTTTGTGTCTGCTTTCACTTAGCATATTTTCAAGGTTCACCCATGTTGTAGTATGCATCAGTAATTTTATTCCTTTTTATGCCAAATAATATTCTTTTTTTTTTTTTTTTTTTTTTTTAAAGATTTTATTTATTTATTCATGATAGTCACAGAGAGAGAGAGAGGCAGAGAGACACAGGCAGAGGGAGAAGCAGGCTCCATGCACTGGGAGCCCGATGTGGGATTCGATCCCGGGTCTCCAGGATCGCGCCCTGGGCCAAAGGCAGGCGCCAAACCGCTGCGCCACCCAGGGATCCCCAAATAATATTCTTTTCATGGATACACCACACATTGTTTATCCAACCATCAGTGGATGGACACTTGAGTTGTTTTTAGCTATTATGAATAATGCTGCTGTGATCATTTGGGTATAAATTTTTATGTGGACGTATGTTTTCATTTCTTTTGACTATATATCTAGGAGTAAAATTGTTGAGTCCTACGTTAACTCTGTTTCATCTTTAGAGGAAATGCCAGACTGTTTTCCAAAGTGGCTGTATCATTTTACCTGCCCACCAGTGGTATATAGAGGTTCCAATTTCTCCACATCCTTGTCAACACTTACTACTGTCTTTGTTATTATAGCCATCGCGTCAGTAGAAAATGGTACCCCAATGCACTTTTAAGATGCAAAACCATAAAAATACATTATTCAAGGAAGTAAAATCTTTTCTGAAAAGGGAAAGAATGAAGAGATTACGAAAAGGACCCCATAGTCAGGCTGGAAAAGGAAGCAGGAGAGGTTTCTAAGTTTGTTAATTTCACGTCCTTAGACAGCCAACTGCCCTTCAAAGTGTCAGGATTGTAGAGCCAGCCCTCAGTTTCATAGCTGGAGCTTACAATAATCAGACCAACAAGAACTAATCTGGGTCTATGATTTATTTTACAAAGTTCCCTCCCACATTCTAGCCCATTTGATCCAACACCACAAATCTTATGTGGAAGGATATTACTATTCCCATTCTGCAGGTAGACTGAGGCCCAGAGTGGCTGACTTGGTCAAGGGAATATGGTTAAAAATATGTACATACGTATATACATACATGTGTTTCATGAATATTAAAGTGTCTTTATATAATAAGCATTAAATAAAATGCACAGAGCTGGGCCTGGAAGCCAAATTTTTTATTTCAAATCCCAATCCTTGGTGTCCCCATTTCTCATCACTTTCATCTGCCTCATCTCTGATGATCAAGAAAGCAATGGGAAAGTAAGGGAAGACAAAAGGGAGTTGTATGCGAAACAGGTAGGAGGCCTGCACATCATGAAGTCCCCCCAGTCACAGCAGCTCAGGATGTTAGGACGTGTTGTGACACGGCTTTCGAGGATGGTTGCATCCCCACCCCTTCATGAGAGGTTCCTCCAGTAACAAGAAGCCAGGGCATACTTACATCCCTAAATTCTGAACATATCATCTGTACTGTAGCATATTTAATCATGTATACTACTAGTCACTCAAATATGTATTGAGTAATAACTATGTGCTAGACCCAGTGCTAACATGGTTGAGACTTAAAAAGCAATGATTACAAAGTAAATTTAAATCGTAAACAAAATTTTCTAAGCCCTTCACATAGACCATCTCATTTAATCTTCACAATATTCTTGCAAGAGATGTGGAAACAGGCACAGAGCATTAAGTAAATTGACCCCAAAGTCACAGAACTATTCAACAATGGTGGAGGCAAGTAAGAACCCAGGCAGCCTGATTCTATACCCCATGTTCTTAACCACCACCCAATCCTTCCTGGCAGATCTCGCTTGGCTGAAAGTCACATGTGGTGACATGCATAAACCAATAATACTGATTAATTCCAGCAACCATTGTTGAATGCTCATTAGTACAGAAGCTCAAGGGCAAATTCCCACAACAACCCCATGAAGTGCTTATCTTCATTGCCACTTTATAGATGAGGAAACAAAGGCTCAGAGAAGTGAGTTAACTTGTCCAAGGTCACAGAGCTATAATAGCTAATGCGGACATGGTGCTTACTATATACCAGGTGCTGTTGTTCTTTTTTTTTTTTTTCTTAATATTTTATCTATTTCTTTGAGAGAGACAGAGATAGCAAGAGAACACCAGTGGAGGTGAGAGGGAGAAGCAGGCTCCCTGCTCAGCGGACGTGGGGCTCCATTCCAGGATCCAGGGATCATGACCTGAACCAAATGTAGCTGCTTTACGGACTGAGCCACCCAGGCGCCCCCAAGCACTGTTCTAAGCACTAACTCATCTAATCCTCATAACACTAGGAGGTGGGTTCCATTATTACCCAGCATTCGTAGTTAAGTAACTTGTTCATGGTCTCAAGCTTCTGTAAAGGGCAAACCCAGGACTCACTCTAGCAGCTGTCTTGGAAACTTAAGGGTGACCACTGGCTACAAAGTGGCTAAGCAGAAAATCAAACCCAGGTCTAACTCTTGAGTGAAAGAGAGAGAGCCTCCTTTCTTCTTTCCACCAAGCTAAGCGTGGCCCTCAACCCTACTGCAGTACAGGAAGAGGGGAATAACAACTGAAGACCCTCCAAAGAAGGGGCATTCAAGTTGCCTCTTGAGGGCTTACGTGCTTACTGGTCAAAGAGAGGCACCATGCAGTTTGTTATTTTAAAAGAAATGCAGGGCGCCTGGGTGGCCCAGTTGGTTGTCTGACTCTTGGTTTTGGCTCAAGTCGTGATCTCAGGGTGGTGAGACTGGTTGGCTCTCAGCGAGGAGTCTGTTTTCTCTCTCCCTTTGCCCCTCTCCTCCTCTCAAATAAATAAATGAATCTTTCTTAAAAAAAAAAAATGAAAAGTACCCAACTGAGGTCTTCAAAAAAGAGGATACAGTAATGAGAAGCAAATAAATTATTAAAAAGCAAATGTTTCAGATTGAATCAGGAAAGCTTTCAATTTTTATTCAATGAGAAAATACTCTTGATGAAGGAAAAGCAAGCCTTTATTCCCTTTAATTTTGATTACGCATTTAAAAATCATTGAGGGATTGAAGAGTGCAATTTGCCTTCTATAACGTTAAACTCAACAAACCCTAACTTCCAACATTTACTTCCTCAATGTAACTGCTGCAAGCAAAGTGGTTACTAAACCTTCATAGACCCTTTGCAAAGATGACCTCTCCTTCAGGTCCCGAAACTGAGCGTCTAGAAACCAAAATGAGCCTGGAGATTCGGGCCAAGCTTCAGAAGGAACGGGCACGCGCCCCGTTCCAGCTGGGCCAGGGGCCGGCACGCAAGTTGCAGCTCAAACTGGCTTCAGAGCCAGTCCCCCCCCCCCCCCCCCAGCCCACGGCAAACTGATTTATGACCGTACGACGGGCAGCTGCGGAACTGGTCAGACCGCAGAAGTCCATTACTCAAACACCAATCCAAGGATGGCCAGGATGGGATGCGAATCGGTAAGGGGAGGGGGCTGGGATCTGGGGTTCACTGCCTGTCCCGGGTGCGGTGAGGCCGGTCGCTTCCTAATTCCTGCAGCAGCCCGGGGCCTGTGGACTCTGCTCTGCAAAACCTGTGCGCTGGCGGAGCTGGCGGGGCTGCAGGGCGCCGGGACAGGGTGCCTCCACGCCCCCTCGCGGACCGGCCGACGACGGAGGAGGCCGTGCCGATTTAGTGCTGGGTGTTTTTCCGAACCTGGGGTTTAGCGCCCCCCCCGACACACACACACACACAACGCCCCGTCAAGGGGGTCCGGGCGATCAGCCTCATTTTACAGATGCAAACGCCGAGGGTCGGAGGAGCGCAGCGGGGCTTGCCGGCCAAGTGGAAAGCCCCGAGTGGAGGCAATGGCCGGGTTGGCCCTCTCGTCGAGGAGGCTGGAGGGCTGCAGCGCCTGGGGCGCACACCCAGCCCCTCGCCCTCCCGACGCCCGAGGGGTCGGCCGGCAGCCCGGAGGCCCGGCAGCGCGCAGGTGCCCGGCGGAGCGCGCGCGGGGCGCAGGGCTGCAGCGGCGGCCGAGGCGCAGCGCGCACCCCCGCTCCCCTGCGCGCGTGCAGACCGCAGGGCGCCGGGCTGCAGCAGCCGGGCAGGGGCGCACCGCCCGCCCGAGCCAGCGCGTGTGCGCGCCGGGCTGCTGCCGACACGGGCTGGCGGCGCCCCCGGGCGCGCCCCGGCGCCGCCCCGCGCCTTACCGTAGCTGCTCCCCGGTGACCAGGACCTCAGCCATGCGCTCCAGCTCCCTTTGCTGCGCCCCGCCGCTCCCGCCCGTGCTGCCGTCGCTGCCGCCGCTGCCCCCGCTGCCGCCCTCCATGCTCGCGCCGCGTCGCTCCCACTGTCTTCCTTAGCCGCCGCGGGTTTGGGTGTTAAATCAGCCTGCCCCTACGGAGGCCTCCCCCGCCATCTTTGTTAGGGGCAGGCCGGCGGCTCAGCCGCGATTGGCTGCGGAGGGAATCCCGGTGGGTGGGCTGGAGCGCGAGGCTGGTCCGCCCCTGGGACTCGGGCTTCGGGGGCGGCGGCTGGAGCCCCGCGTGGCCGGGGGCGGGGCCGAGGGAGCAAAATATAAACATGTGGGCGGGGCTCCGGGGCTGCGGGGCGGGGGCTGCGGGCCCCGGCGGCCACCTGCCCGGGGCCGTCCCCTCCGAGCGCGCGGCGGGGCCTTGCGGACAGGCCAGGAGGTGACAGGCGTAAAGGTGTTGCTATCATCCTGTCTGTGCTCCAAATGGCCCGAGTAAAAACACGAGCAAAATAGCTAAATAGTGAGCACTGGAGGATCCACACGTCACCGCAGCGGTGGGTGAAATTAGGCATTCTCGTCCCCATCCCCCTGCACCAGAGGCAGCTTCCTAACCTCAGAGCGTAATCAATAAAGAACGCGGGCCTGGGAATCAGGCAGACCTGGGATCCGGCTCCGCGCCTGTAATTTCCTACCAAAATGTGCTTCATCTTCATTTTCTTCTTTTGCAAAATAAAGATAATTGTGGCTGCCACTTGTTGACATCTACTGCATTAGAGTAAAGGGGTATCTGTGTGTTGAGGTTTTATGCAGCTTTTAACAATTTTTGCATATATATATACGTCTCTGCACCTTTACAGGTATATGGGATTTTTTTTTCTTTTAGTGAAAACTATATGGAAAGACAATCTTTTAATTGCAGATTTGTTGTAAGTCTACAGAATAAAAAATGAAAATGGGAGGGCTGTGGAGAAACAAATGATTTTCTTTGTATATTTTATACCAATTCTACTCAAAACTGTTTATACCCACTCTCCTTCAGGCTTATTGTATTTTATTGTTGTGTTTTCTTCTTGTCATTTGTTTTTAAAGATCACTGTAGCCTTTTCCAACATTCTACAAGATCATTACTTAAAATTTACAACAATTCATTGAGCATTTATTGTGTGCTTTATATGTTGTTAAGCACTTTATATTATTTACTTTATCCTCACAAAAACCCTGAGAGTTGGGTATTATTATTGTCAACATACAATTGGAAAATCTTAAACATGCAAAGGTGAAGTGATCTGCCTAGATTTCACACCTAGAAAGTCCGTTAGGCAGCCCTTGAGCCCTAGGTCTGGAGACTCTCAAGGTTATGCTCAACCATACTCCAGAAAGAGAACAATTGTCCAACTCCCTTATAAATTCGACGATAGCAATTAGGCAATTCTTTCACAAGAGAAATTATCTAACTTTTATAACTTTTAAAATAAACCATGGCAAAAGTGTAGAGCAAGCAAGACATAGTTCAAAATGCATGTTATTCTAAGAGCTTCATTCTGTATAATATATAAAAATCATTTAACAGGGCGGCCCAGGTGGCTCAGCGGTTTAGCGCTGCCTTCAGCCCAGGGGTTGATCCTGGAGTCCCGGGATTGAGTCCCTCTCCCTCTGCCTGTGTCTCTGCCTTTCTCTCTCCTGTGTCTCTCATGAATAAATAAATAAAATATTTTAAAAAATCATTTAACAGAAGTAGAGGTCCCAGAATTAATGAGCTTAACAGCTGGCTGTCACTTACGTTTTAATTGTATAACATAGAATGTGCTGCTTACCTTCTCAGAGCCTCCATCTCCTGACAGGAATAATAATTCCTACCTTATATGGATGTTGTGTGGCTTAATAACATTGTGTGAAGCTTTCATGTACATAATATGTGTTTAAAAGTTCTCTTTAATATCTTTACTGCTTTTATTTTTTTAAATATTTTATTTATTTATTCATGATAGACATAGGGAGAGAGAGAGAGAGATGCAGAGACAGAAGCAGGCTCCGTGCAGGGAGTCCCATGCAGAACTCGATCCTGGGTCTCCAGGATCACACCCTGGGCCAAAGGCAGGCACTAAACCGCTGAGCCACCCAGGGATCCCTCTTTACTGGTTTTAATAAGAAGAAAAGGAAGGAGGAGGAGGAGGAAAAAGAGGAGGAAAGAGAAGAAGGAGAAGAAATTCTTGTCAGATACTTTCCAGGAGGAGTTTTTGGTGCAAGGTAAAACACCTTTTCTCACATTATCTCTAATTTTTAAATTATTAGTAGGCCTTGAAAATGAAGGAAGGAGAAGTACAGACCTGGCCACCCTAAATCTCTCTTTTATTTGATGATTTTAAGCTTTTTGAAAGTGCAGAATGAAAAAATTAAGGTATTACAAATTCTTCATTATCTATCGCTCAACATTTTTATTCAAAAGCTCTGGCTATGTATTGTAAATCATCACTACTCTTGATTGTCTTTTTTTCTTCCTTTAAATCTAGTTGTGTTTTTTGTTTGTTTACTTATGATAGTCACACAGAGAGAGAGAGAGGCAGAGACATAGGCAGAGGGAGAAGCAGGCTCCATGCACCGGGAGCCCGACGTGGGATTCGATCCCGGGTCTCCAGGATCGCGCCCCGGGCCAAAGGCAGGCGCTAAACCGCTGCGCCACCCAGGGATCCCTAGTTGTGTTTTTCATTTACATTTAGGCAACTTTCTTTATCTGAAAAATAAAAAGAAATGGTTTTTGCAAAATACTTTCTTGTTTAATAGTTTATGATAAAAAACATGATAAAACCTTTTATCATGAAAGTTTATGATTTTAAAAAAGCACCTCAACATAAGGAAAAAAAATTCAAGTCAGGAAAAGACCTAGTACTGCTCCAGTGAGAAAGAGCAGAATTTAATTCTCTTGCTTGATGAGAAGGGTTTTCTGTGTGTGTACATGTGAATGGGAAGTGAAGACTGGTTTGCTGTCATTGTTTCAACCTACATTTCTTTTTTTTTTTTTTGTAAATTTATTTTTTATTGGTGTTCAATTTGCCAACATATGCAATAACACCCAGTGCTCTTCCCATCAAGTGTCCCCCTCAGTGCCCATCACCCAGTCACCCCCAGCCCCCTCCCACCTCCCCTTCCTCCACCCCTAGTTCGTCTCCCAGAGTTAGGAGTCTCTCATGTTCTGTCTCCCTTTCAACCTTTCTTTTGACATATGAGACACACCATGCTCTACTGGGTCAGAAGACAGATCCTTTTTCCTAAATTAGGGCAAGATTGTTCTGACTCCTGAGGACATGTGAGCACCCATGCTGAGTCCATGAGCTCAGGAGCAACTGTCCCAGAATAGATCATGGTCTATAGGTGTTGCTGGTTGAAGGATGGGCACTGACATGGTGATTAAACCGAGTATGAAGATCTTAAAAGGGCTGAAAATTCTAACAGATCTCAGGTTGATCCCTGGCTCCGCTGGGGCAAGTTCATTATCATCTCTAATTTCTGCTCTCTTTTGTAAAATCAAGACCATACTACTAATCCCATTGGGTTTTGGGAAGGACTGAATAAAATTTAATGAGCACACTTGTTACAAGTGGAAACTATTAAATGTAAGCCTTTTTCTTCTAGCTTGCCCTACTCACCTGCTTCATGCCTTCTGGCTGTTTTGGCGATCTGAAGCCAGCGCTGCTCAAACTTTTGGTAGATGAAGACCAGGTGTTTTTGTGATGTATGCGTGCATGTGTTTTCAATCCATTGAAGATTGACATTTTGATAAAGTATAATAGAAATGAAATTTTTAAATGGACAAAACACAGACCAAATGTGTTATTGTTGTGGTCAACAGATAGCAAATTGTCAAATTGGTATAAATATCTCTCTCAATGTCTGTCTCTATGTCTCTCAATATTGGTAATGGTCACCCATTGGCCGACTGAACTTTTAGTAGTACTGGTTAAGAGTAAGCAGCAACATGAGAAGATGAACTTGAATAAAGTGTGTGAAAGAATATTGTCAACTCTGAAGCTTCATAACACAGTAGCTATGGATATTGTTATTGCCTCTTTGTATACACCAATATTGTTCCCATCTGATCTTAAAGGTGAACTCAAACCCCACCTTCTCTGTGATGACTTCTTGGCCTCCCTCAAGCGATGTGTTGTTCTTCCCTATGCCTTCTCATGACATCATAGGGTTTCCATTGCTTTTTAACCGTTAATAGGAGTCTCTATCTATTCCTCAGCTGCCATGATTTTTATTCTCTGTGAATAGAAGCAAAGTGATGATTTAATAATAGCCTGTCCAGATATTTCTGTCAATAGATCCTTTAAGAAGGGAAAAATAAATGTAAAGGGAGAGGAAAAATAAAATGTCCATGTGTCATCATTCACATCCATTTTTAATATTTTTGTCGTGTTTGATTCATCTTTTTTGTAGTGACAGAAATCAAACATTATCAAGAAATGTGAGATCCTCTTGTCCTACAATCCCAATCCTGCTTACCTCCCAAGAAGTTCTTTTTTTTAATCTAAATTCAATTAGCCAATATTTGGTACCTCATTAGTTTCAGATGTAGTGTTCAATAAATTTACCAGTTGCGTATAACACCCAGTGCTCATCACTTCATGTGCCCTCCTTAATGTCCATCACCCAGTTACCCCATCCCCCCCCACCTTCCCTCCAGCAACCCTGTTTGTTTCCTATAGTTAAGAGTCTCCATGATTTTTCCCTGAGGAGGAGAGGTTATTAAGGGTGTAAGGGCAGTGAAAATACAATACTTTGGTATATACTGTCACCTACTGGTTGATTTTGCAAAGACACTAAATGACGGTAAGTCTCCTATGAGTCCAGGACCATCTTCAAGAAGGCACTTTTGGAAATTTAGATGGTTTGTCACAGTATTAGGAATGCTAGTGGCTTTTAGTGAGCAGGAACTAGAAATCCTCATTTTCTCATTTTCCTGGGACAGCAGTTCATAAAGAATTGTCCAGCTGTCAGAGTCTGTCCTCGAAGCAGCAGGAGAGAAGGGACTTTCGAGAGCCAGCTGCCCGATTATTTTCTTTCCCCTCCCTCTCTCCCGCCCCATATCTCTCTTCACCCCTCTCCTGCCTTTGCTTGTGCAGCCAAGACGGAGCCGTAGGCGGCCACTCAGTCCCCATCCATCTCCTCCTCGTCCTCCGTCCTCCGGGGCCTTACCCTCAGCGCCCTCCTGTGCGGTGCAGGATCTGATTTTCTGGAAAGATGTGAAGAAGACTGGGTTTGTCTCTGACACCACACTGATCATGCTGCTCTCCCCCTGGCAGCTTTCAGTGTCATCAGTGTGGTTTCTTACTTCGTCCTGGCTCTTCTGTCACCATCAGCTTCAGGCTGTACAAGTCTGTCATCCAAGGTATACAGAAATCAGAAGAGGGCCATCCATTCAAAGCCTACCTGGATGTAGACATTGCTGTGTCCTCAGAAGCTTTCCATAATCACGTGAATGCTGCCATGGTGCACATCAACAGGGCCCTGAAACTCATTATTCGTCTCTTTCTGGTGGAAGATTTGGTTGACTCCTTGAAGCTGAATGTTTTCGTGTGGCTAATGACCTACGTTGGTGCCGTTTTCAATGGAATCACCCTTCTGATTCTTGCCGAACTGCTCATTTTCAGTGTCCCCATTGACTGTGAGAAGTACAAGACCCAGATTGATCACTATGTTGGCATTGCCCACGATCAGACCAAGTCAATTGTTGAAAAGATACAAGCAAAACTCCCTGGAATTGAAAAAAAAAAAAGGCGGAATAAGTACATGGAAACCAGAAATGCAACAGTTACTAAAACACCACTTAATAGTTATAACGTTATTACATGTACTCTGAAGGAACTGCATTCCAAGCTTCTTTTTCTTAATTTGGTGTTTTCTCCCCTCCTTTCCCTTTACCCTCAGTATCAAGCACAAGAATTGTTGCACTAAAAAAGGAACTGATATCTTAGAACCCAAAAGAATAAAGAGAGAGTCAAATTAATAGGCTAAATCAGTACCTTAATGATGGTGGAGCTTTTACTTGTAGCTTGAAAGGGGAGAGATTGGAGGTCAAAGAGAAAATGAAAGATAAAGCTCTGCTCTTGGACTCTGCTGTCCAGTTCTCAAGGACTAGTCTTATGCAGCTTCCTATCAGAGTTTTACCTTTATTTTTAAGTTAAGAAATAATGATTAACTTATGAGGAAATTATCTGAGGACAAGAGTGGGATTCCTTCCTGTGGGTTTTTTGGCAGCCTTCTGATCCCATCTTCCTGCCCCACAATGTGAGCAGCTATTCCTACAATTTCTCTTCTTCACGTAATGATAGAACTTCCAACTGTATGAATAACCTGTAGACAATAGTGAGAGTTATTGATTCCTGGAATGCCATCTAGGAACCAAGGATGGACATGGAAGGTGGGGCTGGGATGACCCTCCCCTCCCACTCACCCCTAGGAAAGGAAAATCTCTGCCATTTGGGAGGGTGAGGTCTGTGTCATTTCTTGTGGGCACCAGTTCTGAGCTTTAGTTTGAGGACTCATTCCTGAGTGTGCTTTTTCCTCCCTCTTCCCTGCCCACCTCACCTCGAGTTTAATAAATATGGTTATACTTTTCTTATTATGAAATACATGTCTGTAACTGCTGTAAAAAAAAAAAAGAATTGTCCTAAATCCTGTCTTTCCCAGGTCCTATGGGATATTCTTGTAGTTCAAAAACCTGTTTGCTGTTATCTGAGTTTAGAACCTAATTTGGTTTTACACAGAAACACAAGATCTTTTTTGCACAATTTTAATATAATTCTGACTTGTCTGGAAATGCAATTACTATGTACACTGAGAAAAAATTGTAGTTTGCTCAGAACTTTACCAAGAAATGTTCATCATTAGATAAAATTGTTTCATTTGTCATTTATGTGGTAAACACGCTACAAGTACACCACACCTTTTTCAGTCTGCATTTGTTAGCGATTCCATGTGTGGTGATTCTATGTGTGTTTGTATAGCAATATATTATTTAACCAAATTTTAGAGTGCCAAATATAAAAAAAGAAGTGATGGCAATGCTCAGTAAACTACTGTCTTCTGTTGTTCTAAAACTATTCATTATAAATAGTTGTGAACATCTGATCACCTCACTAGACCTTCTTCAGTCACTTAAATATTAAAATACATTTTATCTTGTTATAGATGATTTTCTTCCTTATACTCCAGTGTAAGGACATCATATTGATTTTTTTTTATGTACACCAAAAGCTTATATTGAGAACACTGGTGGATTTTGTTGTTTTTTGTTTGTTTGTTTTTTGTTTTTTTAAAGATTTATTTATTTATTTATTTATTTATTTATTTATTTATTAATGATAGAGAGAGAGAGAGAGAGAGAGAGAGGCAGAGACACAGGCAGAGGGAGAAGCAGGCTCCATGCAGGGAGCCTGACGTGGGACTCGATCCCGGGACTTCAGGATCAGGCCCTGGGCCAAAGGCAGGCGCTAAACCGCTGAGCCACCCAGGGATCCCCTACTGGTGGATTTTGAATGAAGGAATGCCATGATCTGACTTACATTATTACAAAGATGACTTAAGATAACATACAGGATGCCCGGTTCTGTGCTTGATTCAGTAAATATTTTAACCAGTATTCCATCTCTTTTTCAGGGCAAAACAGGCCCAGTCTGTGAAACATGATACAATACCACCATCTAGTGGGCAAAATCCTGACTGTTTTATAAGCAAAGCTTCAAAAGTTTAAGAATGTACAGTTTAAAAACTACTGTATTTCCTATAGAATCAAATACATCTTGGTGTGAATCAGAAATTCCTTACCTGAAATTATTTTAAGTAAAAACAAAGTAATATAGTTTCCAAGACACTACTTAATTTCATTTCTCCTATCAAATGGAATTATTTTGTTATTTTATTATTATTCCCTGAGACTACATCCTTAGGGAAATAATTCTTTCTTCCTTTCTTTCCAACTTAAGTAGGCTCCATGCATGCCCAACCCAATATGGGGCTTGAACTCAGAAACCTGAGATTGAGAGTCCCATGGCTCTACTGACTGAGTCAGGCAGGAACCCCAAGGAGGTATTTCTTTCAAGGCTTACACTTCATTTTTTAGCTGAGTTTCTAAAGTCACTGATGAAGTCCAGGGCAGGCTGCCCCCAAGTATGCCACTTGGGCTTACTGATAATTTTGAATTGAAGTTAACACAAGAAACAGCTGGTATAAGAAGGCCTCTCTGACCCTCCTTTGACTCCTTGAAAACAGGAAATAAATCTGCCTTGTGAACGGTACCCTCCCTGCACCAGGAGATAGAGAGATCCATCCCCATATCACCAGAGAGGGAATTTAGAGTTGAGAACACTGTATAAATAAACCCTATCACTTCTTTACTAATTTACTACCCCGTGCCCAAACTTGATTATGTCAATTGTCTTGTCTAAGAGGTACAAAAAACTGCCTGCTTTAGTCACTTTGAGTCTCATATTTCTATGAGCTCTCATATGTATGAATTAAATTTGTTTCTCTCTTGTGAATCTCTTATGTCAATTTAATTGTTAGACAAGCCAAAGAACCTAGAAGGGAAGAAAGGAAAACTTTTCCCTCCATACATCACACTCTCCCTGGGTGATCTCATTTATAGGCACCCTTGGAATCACTGTATATCTAAAAGCTTTATCTTTTAGCTCCTAGTCAGACCTTGATCCCAACTCCAAGATCTAAATCCGATTTCAAGACATATCCTCCCTTGTGTATTCTCACCTTAATCACCACAAATCAAATCCAGTACTCATCATATCTCACCCCAAATCTATTCCTACCCTTCCTACAACATGTCGTAAATAAGAGGAAATGCAGTTGCTCCCACAGAAACCTAGAATTCATCTTTGATTCATTCCCCTCTTCTTATTCCTCATGTCTAATCAAATAGCTACTATTGTCCATTGTATCTCAAAAATTACTTCGCAAACCCAGCCACCTTCATCACTCACTCACATGGGCTCTTAGAGACAAAAGAGAAAAAGAGAAAAGGAGAAAGAGAGGAAGAAAGATGTTAGGTAATCACACAGTAAACAAAATTGCAACTTACTTAAAATCTAAAAATGAGAAGTACCTGCTGCCATGACAGTATATATTAGAGAGGCTTTGCCTAATCAGGGAGGTCATGAAAGATTTCCGAGAAGTGATTATTGACCTGGAGCCATACCCACTAGCCACATGTAGCTTTTTAAATTTAAATTAACTAAAATCAGATGAAATTTAAAATTCGATTCCTAATTTACATTATCCATATTTCAATACTCAAAAGCCACGTGTGGTTGGTAGCTAATATGTTGGACTGTGCAAATACAGAATATTTTCAGCATCTCAGAAAATTCTACCCACAGTGTTCAGTGAGAGAACTAACAGGTGCTAACCAAACAAAAAAGGAAGTGAAGAAAGAACATGCCAGGCAAACAGATCCCCAAATGGCAGGAGGCATGATGGAGCGAGTAAAGACCTCACAGAGAGCCCGCGTGCCCCAATGCTACAAGGAGGCATCAAAAATGAATTATTGGGACTTCATCAAGATAAGAAGCTTCTGCACAGAAAAGAAACAGTCAGCGAAACTAAAAGACAACCTACAGAATGGGAGAAGATATTTGCAAATGACATATCAGATAAAGGGCTAGTTTCCAAGATCTATAAAGAACTTATTAAACTCAACAGCAAAGAAACAAACAATCCAATCATGAAATGGGCAAAAGACATGAACAGAAATCTCACAGAGGAAGACACAGACATGGCCAACATGCACATGAGAAAATGCTCCTCATCACTTGCCATCAGGGAAATACAAATCAAAACCACCAGTGAGAATGGGGAAAATTAACAAGGCAGGAAACCACAAATGTTGGAGAGGAGGTGGAGAAAGGGGAACCCTCCTGCACTGTTGGTGGGAATGTGAACTGGTGCAGCCACTCTGGAAAACTGTGTGAAGGTTCCTCAAAGAGTTAAAAATAGACCTGCCCTACGACCCAGCAATTGCACTGCTGGGGATTTACCCCAAAGATACAGATGCAATGAAACGCCAGGACACCTGCACCCCGATGCTTCTAGCAGCAATGTCCACAATAGCCAAACTGTGGAAGGAGCCTCGGTGTTCATTGAAAGATGAATGGATAAAGAAGCTGTGGTCTATGTATACAATGGAATATTCCTCAGCCATTAGAAATGACAAATACCCATCATTTGCTTCGACGTGGAAGGACTTGGAGGGTATTATGCTGAGTGAAATAAGTCAATCAGAAAAGGACAAACATTATATGGTCTTATTCATTTGAGGAATATAAAAATTAGTGAAAGGGAATAAAGGGAAAGGAGAGAAAATGAGTGAAAATATCAGCGAGGGTGACAGAACATGAGAGACACCTAACTCTGGGAAATGAACAAGGGGTGGTGGAAGGGGAGGTGGGGGGGGGGTTGGGGTGACTGGGTGACGGGCACTGAGGGGGGCACTTGGCGGGATGAGCATTGGGTGTTTGTTATATGTTGGCAAATTGAACTCCAATAAATTTTTTTTTTTTAAAAAAAAGGAGGCATCAAAGAAGAAGGAAAGCAGCAGGAGAGGCAGGATAGGCTGTATCTTCTAAAGTGTTGGAGGAGGGACGCCTGGGTGGCTCAGTAGTTAAGCATCTGCCTTCAGCTCAGGGGCTCAGGGCGTGATCCTGGAGTTCCGGGGATCAGGATGGAGACCCACAGTGGGCTCTCGGCATGGAGCCCGCTTCTCCCTCTGCCCATGTCTCTGCCTACTCTCTGTGTCTCTCATGAATAAATAAATAAAATCTTAAAAAAAAAAAAAAAAAAAAAGCCCTGGAGGAAAAAAGCCAACCAAACATAATAAATCCAATGAAGGATGGTGAAAGACAATAAGAAACAACAAAAAAACTCAGTAGGTAGAGAGGGAAATAAAGATGCTGAGATGACGTTAAATATATTAGATCTAAATTAGGATCCTATGTACTAGAGGCTGTGTTAACCTGCTTACAGAAAAAATACTACATTCAGCAAGCAGATGCAGTGAACAGACCGGTGAATTCAGTGGGTGAATGAGGGGAACCATCCTTGCAACTTTAAGTCTTTGAAAGTCGAATTAATTTCTCCCAGGCATGTGGTACAGTTTTTAACTTCTGTGATACTATACTTAATTTCTATGACAGTTTCAGGGCTTGTATTTTGCCTTCTCTACTTCGATAATTCTGATTCCATGAGTGAAGGAGCTTATTTGAGAGGTTGCAACTAAATATATCCTTAAAAATAGGAATGACAAAAAAAAAAAAAATAGGAATGACATTTGGGAAACAGGGAAATGATCTTTGACCTCTGGTTGACCATTATTTGTGAATTATCCCTTACCTCTCTGAAAATATTAATTTTATGTATCATAAAGTCGTGGGATTTTTCACTCCATTACCTGTTTCCTTTGGTTTTAACTCTTTTATCTGGTGACCTTTTATAGCTCCTTTTTATGTCATTGGTCATACATAAATGGTGATTTTTTTTTTTTACTTTATTTTTATAAGTGGTGATTCTTGGTTGTCTCTCTTCTTCGTATTTGAGAATCAATGTTCACCATTTGTTCACCATCTGTTTTGCATGCCCTACCTCCAGAAATTTGAGGGAAGGAGTAAGACCATCCTTGAGCTTGAGTAGGGAGTTCTGCTGGTGGTTTGTCTTCTGGGAGTTGCTGTTCCCAACTCCTGGAATTCATTAGCCCCCGGGCATTTCCTTGCCTTTCCATGACCATTTCACACACTGTTTCAGCCCATGGACAGAGCTGCTTCTATCTTAGTATGGGTGGACATGAGGGAGCTACCAGCTTCAATAATCAATCACCCCAATACCTACCCCAGAGCCACCCCTCACTTCTTGTATCTAGGCTTGATGCTCCCCTAAGCCTTTCTACACTTAGACTCATTGATGGTTAACATTTTGCCCCACTTTTTCTACCATTTTCTTTGTCAATGTATCTAATGTATATTCTTTTTTTTTTTGAAGTTCTTAAGAGTAAGATGCAGATATCATATTCATTCGCTCCTAAATATTTCCATGTGTATTTCCTAAGAAAAAGGACATCCATTCTATAACCACAGTACAATTTCCCAAAAGCAGGAAATTTAACATTGATAAAAAAAAATACTCCTATCTAACCCAGAGTCCATATTCAGATTTCATTAATTAGCTCAACAATATATTTTATAGCAGTAATTTTTCCTAGTTCAGGATCTAAACAAGGATTATGTATTGCACTTAATTATCATGTCTCTTTACTTTCCTATAATCTGAAAGTTTCCTCAGTTTTTCTTGTCCTTCATGACCTTGCAATTTTTGAAGAGTATAGGCCAGTTTTGTTTTGTTTTTCTGGCATGCCCCTCAACTTGAGCTGCCTGAGGTTTTCCTTATGTTAGATTCAGGTTAAGCATTTTTGAAGGATTAACTCAATATATCATATCAGAAGGTGCACAATGCTCATCCCAGTGTTGGTGACGTTTGCCTTGACCACTTAATTGAGGCCATATGTTCTGTTGGTTTGCACACTGGAAACGTGGAGGGCAAGGCAGGACTAAAGAAAGAGGCAGACTGTTCCAGGTTGGTAGGTGGCAGTTTTTCATAAGAAAGGGTACTTTCTTATGAGGTTTGTCTTAGGCAGAAGCAAGACAAGGAAATATCTGCACCCACAGGCCAGAATCTTAAAAATTTATTATACAAACGCTCTAACTGGATTTAGTTATATATACCAACCAGATGGTTTCAACAACTTACTGTCTCAAGGCCATGTCCCTGGAACAGCTCCTGCTGTGGGAATGGTGGGTGGAACTTACATTCTACAGACAAGGGAGGGGTGAAGAGGCTCCAGTCCAGCTGGAGGGTCAAATGATGGCCCTGTCATCTTAATGACCTCCTCCCACATGCTCTGAGTTTACCATTGTGAAGTTTCTATTTTCTCTTTTATAATTAATAAGTGGGTTTTTTTTTTTTAGGTAGAGACTTTGTAACTATGTAAATATCTGGTTTCTCATCAAACTGTCACCTGCTAGTTTTAGTAAATAATCTTTCAAAAATCTGAATCTGATCATGTTACTCCCCAGCTTCAAATAATGCAATGATTTCCATGCACTTTCACATCTTTTAGGAAACTAACAGCTTCCCCATTGCCGAGGCCATGCTTCTGAGAGTCTTTCTCTACTCCGCTCCCTTTCTCACTATCCACATTGTCCACAAGGTCCACCCATTTGACTTTCTGAATATTTGTTATTTGTCCTGATGTCACAGAATCAGTTCAAGTGCTTATCAATTAGTTCTGCATTTATGTATTTAAATTTTCTGTCTGCCCCCACAGATTTAAGCCCGGATTCCTAAACTACCCTCTGAACTGTTACCTGAAAGATCTTTCTAAAGCCAAATATCTATTATTGATATTTTCATGTATAGATAAGAAAGTCCAACTAATGTGTTTCAGAGATATAGAACAGAAAATGTGGGAGCATGGGGAGGGGATGTTATCAAGAAAATCATATAAGAAAAATTTCACAGAAATGAAGAATTTGAACTTCCAGACTAAGAGGACCTAGCACAGGCCTGGAGAGAACTATGTAGAAGCCATGAGCTCCAGCTCATTGTTGCTATGTGGGAATATGAGTCCCCTGTTGCCAGATATCCTGATTTTTTAAAAGAATTAAAGTCACAGTGTTAGTGGAAAGTACTAATTTTTGAATTATGACTGAAATTTTAAAAAAATACACGCATAACACCCATAAACATGAAAGTAGGAGAGTACATGGGGCATCTGTAGGTTAGACTATAGTATACACAAAAAGCACTTGGGGATGCAGCGTCTAGAAAAGCAACATGGACCCAGCGTGAACAATCTTGGAAGCCAGCAGAAGGAGTATGAGCTTCTTTTCAAGGTGAGGGAGATGTTTCTGATCCACGAGAAGAGAGTAATGCTATTAAAGAACTTATGTTTAGAAAATTTACTGACTGTGGCACGGAGACAGATGGGCAGTGGGAAGGGGAATAGAAGGTAAGGAAATCTAGGCCGTAGGAGGCCACTGTCATAGGAAATGAGAGCCCACACCAAGGTCATAGTTATAAAGCATTCTAAGTTACTGCAGTGCCTGGAAGCCACTGCACTCTTGAAAAATATAATGAAAACAAAGAAGAAAGGACACAAAACCAAAAAAGATGTTCATATGTAATTCTTGTGTGAATTATGATTTACTAAATAAAATTCCCATTTCACACTGTGAAACATACTCTATGAACACTATAATCAAGCTTCCAGTGTTTATGGAAACAGTATCAATTTTACATGGTTGGCTCTTTTGAAGTTTTCTGTAACTCATGGTTTACCTGACAAAGAGTTTTTCTTTATTCCTTTAATCAGGTGAATGACTGAGCAAATCTCCAACAGTTAAGAAAAATGTGTAGACATTTTTCTTTTTACTTTAGAGAAATGTATCTACTAACATGCTTTTAAAAAATGAATTAAAAATTAATTCATTTAATTAATGAATTTTAAAAGATGAATTAATCAAACTATCGTTCTATTTTAAGAGAGGAACCAAGGTCCAGCTCTCTGCCAGAATAACAAAATCAGATATCATTTATTAGTTACAAGTGATATTAATAAGATTTTTAATAAATTACTTAAAAACAAATAATTTATTACAACTAATTAACAATAACAAAAAGCTGTCATTCTAAAAATATCATTTGCTTTCCATGCATTTTAGAATGTAGGTATTATCTTCTTTTTACAGATAAGCAAGAATGAGAGAAATGAAGTAAACTGCTCTAGGTCACAAAACTAGTGAGAGCAGAGTTCAGATTCCAGGTGAGGTGAGTCTGATGTAAATTCCAGCATTTTTCCTACACTAAGCTGCTTCCAGTTAATAGAGCACCTGCAATGGTTGATTCTTTTCCAATTCATAAATTTCTCATCAGGCAATCGCCTACATACTCAACATTTTTCTCCGTCAGGGTCCTTGTATTCAGGTGTATTTAAAAAGGTTAATGAAGTAGATTATAGGAACCAACCTTTCTACCACCAACTAAAGCACCACCCGTATCCTACTCTGTAGTTGCATAGAATTTCACCTGGAAGTTGCAAGACAATGCCCACTCAGTTCCTTTCAATTTAACTTCTGACTCACCTACCCCTCCACCCATCCATCTCCTTCTTTTCCTTTCACCAGGGTCTGCTTTCCAGTACCAGTGGAATATTCCTTCCAGGCTGTGTCCTCTCTCATGCGCAGCAAGCGTCGCCAGCCTAGGGTGCAGGATCCCTGGGAGAGTTCACATTATGCTCTTACGAGCTCTTAATAATGCATACGCCTATAAGGATGAGTTTTCCTCCTAAAACGTTGTGTTCATTCTGGGCGCTGTAAAATGTGGTCTGGAAAATATCAGAGAGAAAGCTGAGCGAGCAGTTTGCGCATCCTGCAGAGGCAGGTTTGTCTTCCCAAGAGACTGCAGGCCCTTCCCGGCCCCAGAAAGGTTGCTGTCCTCTGGACGGGGGTCTTGGTCCCTTTCCTGACACCCAGACACCCAGTTCAGCTCACTGAGTACTCAGTGAATGGCCGGGTCTAGTTCAAGCCATTGTCTCCCAGACATGATGGTCCCAGGCCCAAAGCAGTGAGACTGCCTGTCCCATTCTACGAGGGCCTCACTCCCAATCCAAAGTATTTGCCTATGGTGTTGAGTTTAATAAGTTCTTTATAGATCTTGGAAACTAGCCCTTTATCTGATACGTCATTTGCAAATATCTTCTCCCATTCTGTAGGTTGTCTTCTAGTTTTGTTGACTGTATCCCTTTGCTGTGCAAAAGCTTCTTATCTTCATGAAGTCCCAATAGTTCATTTTTGCTTTTGTTTCTTTTACCTTCGTGGATGTATCTTGCAAGAAGTTACTGTGGCCGAGTTCAAAAAGGGCCTGTGTTCTCCTCTAGGATTTTGATGGAATCTTGTCTCACATTTAGATCTTTCGTCCATTTTGAGTTTATCTTTGTGTATGGTGAAAGAGAGTGGTCTAGTTTCATTCTTCTGCATGTGGATGTCCAATTTTCCCAGCACCATTTATTGAAGAGACTGTCTTTCTTCCAATGGATAGTCTTTCCTCCTTTATCGAATATTAGTTGACCATAAAGTTCAGGGTCCACTTCCAAAGAAACAAACAATCCAATCATGAAATGGGCAAAAGACATGAAGAGAAATCTCACAGAGGAAGACATAGACATGGCCAACATGCACATGAGAAAATGCTCTGCATCACTTGGCATCAGGGAAATACAAATCAAAACCCCAGTGAGATACAAATCAAAACCTCAGTGAGATACCACCTCACACCAGTGAGAATGGGGAAAATTAACAAGACGGGAAACCACAAATGTTGGAGAGGATGCGGAGAAAAGGGAACCCTCTTACACTGTTGGTGGGAATGTGAACTGGTGCAGCCACTCTGGAAAACTGTGTGGAGGTTCCTCAAAGAGTTAAAAATAGACCTGCCCTACAACCCAGCAATTGCACTGTTGGGGATTTACCCCAAAGATTCAGATGCAATGAAACACCGGGACACCTGCATCTGCACCCCGATGTTTCTAGCAGCAATGTCCACAATAGCCAAACTGTGGAAGGAGCCTCGGTGTCCATCGACAGATGAATGGATAAAGAAGCTGTGGTCTATGTATACAATGGAATATTCCTCAGCCATTAGAAATGACAAATACCCACCATTTGCTTCGACATGGATGGAACTGGAGGGTATTATGCTGAGTGAAATAAGTCAATAGGAGAAGGACAAACATTATATGGTCTCAATCATTTGGGGAATATAAAAAATAGTAAAAGGGAATATAAGGGAAGGGAGAAGAAATGTGTGGGAAATATCAGAAAGGGAGACAGAACATGAGAGACTCCTAACTCTGGGAAATGAACTAGGGGTGGTGGAAGGGGAGGGGCGGGGGGTGGGGGTGACTGGGTGGCGGGTACTGAGGGGGGCACTTGACGGGATGAGCACTGGGTGTTATTCTGTATGTTGGTAAATTGAACACCAATAAAAAATAAATTTATTTAAAAAACAAAACAAAGTATTTGCCTAAAACCCGGTTGCATGTTTTGACATCCATTACCCAGTGGGCTGGATTCAGACTTGACTACCTCCTGCTGTGCCGCCGCGGGCCAGGAGCCGGCCTCGTTTGCAACAGGGGATGTGCTGTGACCTCCTTAGAGGGTAGTGGTGAAGGATGTATAAAATCATGCATGCAGAGCGCTTATCCTAAAGCCCGCCCCTGGCAGGAAAAAGAAAAAAGGCTATTTTGCTAGCGCGGAAACCGGGGCGCTGGCGGGAAACGGGCGGTGGGGCCGCGGAGGGAGTGGCGAGGGTCCCGCGAGGCGCCCCGCGGGGTGGCAGCTGCGACGTCCCGCCGAGCGCCCCGGGACAGCGAGGTTTCCCTCTCGCGGGGCGGTGCGCGCGGGGCGGTGCGCTGGGGGAGGGGCGCGGTGCCGGGCGGGCGGTGCGCGCGGGGCGGTGCGCGGGGCGGTGCGCGGGGGCGGGCGCTGCGGAGCCCTGGGGACCCCCCCCCTCCCCGGGGCCGCGCCCGCGGCTCGCTCCGCCCCGGAAACACGCCTCCCGCCGCCTGGGCGCGCTTTTGGAAGGCGCTTCCCCTTCTCCTGTGGTTCGGCAGGACCCCGGCGGCTGGCGGAGCTCGGTCCCGTCTCAGCGGCCCTGCGCTGCCCGCACCCCCCCCCCCCGCCCCGGGTGCGGCGCCCCCTTCCCCGAGCCCGCGCGGCGATGAAGCGGACCCGCGAGGAGGTGGACGCTACGCTCCAGATCGCCAAGCTGAAGGCGGCCGAGCTGCTGCCGGTTGTGCACTGCCTGGGCTTCGGCCCCGGGGCCGGCGCCGCCGTCGGAGACTCCTGCCTGCTGGAGCTGGAGCCCGCGCTGTGCCAGCAGCTGGAGGCCGGGCACAGGTGACTGCCCGCGGGGAGACCAGGACGGGGGCCTGGGCCGCGGACCTGCCTGGATTTGAGCCGAGGGCTCCCCGCCGCCCGGAGGCCGCGCCGCTGCTGGGCGGTCCCCGGAGCTGCGCTGACGCGGTACCGGGATGGGGCGCCGATCGCGGGGTGTGTGTGTGTGTGTGTGTGTGTGTGTGTGTACCAGGATGGGCCCGCTGATCGAGGGGTGTGTGTGTGTACCAGGATGGGCCAGCCGATGGGTGTGTGTGTGTGTGTGTGTGTGTGTACCAGGATGGGCCCGCTGATCGAGGGGTGTGTGTGTGTACCAGGATGGGCCAGCCGATGGGTGTGTGTGTGTGTGTGTGTGCGTGTCTGCAGAAACAAGTCGGGAAATAGAACATCTGTGAAGTTTTGGAGGAGACCCTAACAGTGATGCCAGGAACTGCACTCAACACTTCGCCGTTCTAGCTTAAAATCCAGGGCTACTATCTAACATTTGTAGGGTTCTCCTTGCCTTCTACTTGGATTTATTCCACTGAGACAACAGGCTGGACCGTAGGGAATAAGTTGAAAGCCGTTTTACAGAGTTGGTCCCGGTGGGAGGCCTTCAAAAAAACAAAAAACAAAACCCAGACCCACTGGGGGTTATTTAGTGGAAATCTGAAGCTGTTTCTGATTCTGGGTCAGCCACAGATTTGCTGCAAAACCTTGAATTAAAAAATAGAGAAGTCTAGAGAATCATTTCTCTCAACTTTGCGTACAGCCAGCTCCTGGAAATTAGCAGTTAGGGGCTCTGGTTTGCTTCTCTTCTGCACCACCCTTCCTCCAACACCTGTATTTTATTAGGTGGTTTGTTCTCTTGTAGATTCCTTTAAATTGAACTATTTAGGCTTTAAGTTTACGTATTTGCTCGTCTGACAGTGTTAGAGTTAACTGAGCAGCCTACTAGCCACAAAGGATTTTTAAGGGAGCCCAGGGAAGCCTCACCCATTGGTTTTCATTCCAGCTGTGCTGGATGGGAGAGGGGGGGTATCATGGTAAGAAAAAGACTTCAGGTCTGCGGACTTTTTTGCATCCAGTTACTATTCATCCACCTGGCAATCCAGAAAGACCTAGAAATGTGCTTTAAAAACATTTTTGCCAGGGGACAGGTAGTTGCTTTAAACAAAATATTGAAGCAGGGATAGTGCAATGTGGAAATAAATGTTGAAGAATGGGTGCTCCGAAATGAAAACACTCTTCACTTAAACTTAATTTTAAAAAGCATTTACACATCGTTCTATTTCAGGTTTTATTTTTATTTAAGAGAAGTGAATAGTAAACAGGAAGGTTAAACATTTTATGAACAAAACTGCTAGAACCTATGCCCTTATCAACCTCATCATCTTTGTCTTAAGTCTTCTTGGTCACTTCTTTCCCTCTTCCTGCTCTCTTCTACCTGTGAGCCTTTGTCAGACCTTATTTACTGCAATTTGTAAAAACGTGTGCTTTTCATATTTTTTCATTCAGCATTGCAGTTCTCTTTATAAAGTCCCAATTTCTTTGTGACAGAGCTGGTCGGTGGGCTAGGATATCCTTCTTTGATGGTTAGGGGGTATTCAGAAGAAAACAAGAACCACTCTTAGGTGGCAACCAAGACCAAGGATCATCTGGGAGTTTGTTAGAAATGCAGAATCCTGGGTCCCATCCCAGACTTGCAGGTTTGGGATTCAGTTTTTTAACAGGATTCTCTGAGGTGCCTATGCATACGGTTGAGAAGTACTGCTTTAACATGGTTTAGGAAATTGATATCCTGATGGAAGCTACCTGATGCTTCTCTTTTGCTCTTCCCAGCAGTTTGCATGAAGATACAATGTGGTGATATTTGGCCTCTAGGCCTCTTTGTATCTTTCTTGCCCATGTTGAATTATTTTTCCTTAGTAAGGTCACCTGGTACCCCTGTGTTTTCACCTGGGCTCACCCTTGCTCCGTGAGCCCGACATGTGTGTAAGGGTGGTGAAAACAGAGGCCAGACAGCCTTCAGGATATAATTTTAAATTCTATAAGCTTAGAGGATTTTGGAACTGTTTGTAATGAAGATGTCCATTGGTGTCTCGATAAACCATGTATTTTCTCTTCCCATTTCCTGCAGTCTTGTGATTCGGGGTGATAAAGATGAGCAGGCTGTGCTGTGCAGTAAAGACAAAACCTATGACTTGAGAATAGCAGACACTTCCAATATGTTGCTTTTTATTCCTGGTTGTAAGACTCCTGACCAGCTGAAGATGGAAGAAACACATTGTAACATTATTCACACCGAGGTACTGTTCCCTGCCTTCTAATTTATATGAGAATCACAACACAGGTGCTAATATTGCCTTTAATTAAAATCTTTAGGTGTTGGTCAGAGCACCTGCGTGGCTCAGTTAGTTAAGCATCTGTCTCTTGGATTTGGCTCAGGTCATGATTTCAGGGGGGGTGGGATCAAGCCCCAATTTGGGCTCCATGCTCAGCAGGGAGTTTGCTTGAGATTCTGCCCCTTTGCCTCTCTTCCATCCCCTCTAACATGATAAATAAATCTCTATGCATTTCACACCTACAGATTTTTTTAATCATTGAAAAGTTCTCTAATGAAATTTAAAATTTCTCAGCATCGTTTATTTGGAGTCTTGTGAAGTTGTCTTATTTTCCCTATTGGATTTTTAAGTCCTAGACAAGATGACCATTTTCTGCAACAGGGAAAGCTTGTTATTAGGTGACATATTTTAAAAGTGTTACCTTTAAAAAAAAAATCCATTTATTTATTCATGAGACACACAGAGAGAGAGAAAGAAAAACAGGGGCAGAGACCTAGGCAGAGGGAGAAGCAGGCTCCATGCAGGGAACCTGATGTGGGACTCGATCCTGGGACCCTGGGATCATGACCTGAGCCAAAGGCAGATGCTCAACCAGTGAGCCACCCAGCGTCCCTGTTACCTATTTTTAGTAAGTCTTGCTGTAGCTATGTTTTGAAAAGAGACTCTCAAACCGCAACTAATGCTTTAAGTCCTGTTTATGAGGTGGAGAAATGAAGAAATTTGAGTTTTTGAGGCAGCAGATGTGTTTCTCACCTTTGAGGTTGGTTTAGCTCATTACTGTCTCTAACCATGTATAACAAATTCTTAATTATTATGGAGACTACTGATAGTAGATACCAAATAGGAGTTTCCCTCCTGGCTAGATTATTACACACATCATGATCAAAACACAGCCCTTAATTCTCTTCAGAGTGACTTTAGGCTAACTATTGCCTTAGAATTGGGATACAGATAAGGGAAAATACTGAGAAATTTCAGTGATCTATGATGTTGCTAGAACAGAAGAACTTCAGTAAATTTTCTATTTTGGTTTTTTAGGGTACTGTGTTTCAATTGTAATTAACTAGAAATATGGGCAGTTCAGTCTTTTATAAAATGTTATTTTCCCATCCAACACCTGTTTTGTAGGTGTTCTGCAGGAATATAACCATATGGGAGTGCCTCTGAGAATTCTGTGCACTGAGACTGGGTAGAGTGCAATGAAGATCTAACACCTCAAGTTTGTTTTTTAAGATTTTATTTATTAGAGAAAAAGCATAAGCAGGGAGAGGGGCAGAGGGAGAGGGAGAAACAGAATGCCTGCTGAGCAGGGAGCCTGATATGAGGCTTGATATCTGGACCCTGGGATCATGACCTGAGTCAACAGGAGATGCTTAACCGAACTGAACCACCCAGACACCTCAAAGATCTACCAACTAAAGTTTTAATCTGTGGTTGCACTTCAGGTGCCTGGAAGGTCTAGGTAAGCAATGCACATGGGCAGAACAGGCTATTTTTTGATAAATTGGTAGTGGATACCAGTCTCAGCAGTAATACAGAATGGTGGAGTCCATGGCAAATTGAAGAGCACAAGCCCCATGTAGGTGGGCAGCCACAGCTTGGCCTTGTGGGAAAGCAGGCCCAGAGCTGCCAAATCTTCGGAAATCTTGTTTTCAAGAAAGCCTTGACATTTAGATCTTGGGACAAAATCTAATATTTCCACATCGGCAACTAATTTCAACTCTATTATCCTTTCCACACCATACAAAGCACGCACCAACATCTGTGCTTTGGATGAAGCCTACAGGCTGTCAAGTTCATGACTGTGGATGAACTCAGGCTTTTTGGTTTGGTCCTTAAGTTCCTCTTTTGGAATCCTCAGATTCAGCAGCTTCACCATCAGGTCTGGGCCTCGTCTTGTAAATCAAGCCTTGTCCTAGCTTGAAAGTGGAAGCATCTCCTGACGTTGCATTTTAGAGTTGGAAGGTACTCCACGTATAATCCAGTTCAGCTCCCCCCCCCCTCTTATTTATGTAAACCACTTATTGAGCCCCTTCCTACCAAATGCTAGACACTGGCAAGTCCCAGAAGTAGAGAGGGATATCTTATTCACCCATCAAGTAGCCACTGTCAGCTGGATTGCTCTGAGTGATGAGCCTCACTATTTCACAAGTCCAATAAAGAATTAGCTGCAACTCTAGGAAGTTCTTGCATTGAAAAGATGTCTTTCTTCCTTAACTTTCTTAGATTTTGATACAATAAGCAACAAAGAACAAGGATACTCCCTCTTTCCCTTAATATCCCTTCAGGGATCCCTGGGTGGCGCAGCGGTTTGGCGCCTGCCTTTGGCTCAGGGCGGGATCCTGGAGACCCGGGATCGAATCCCACGTCGGGCTCCCTGTGCATGGAGCCTGCTTCTCCCTCTGCCTGTGTCTCTGCCTCTCTCTCTCTCTCTCTCTCTCTCTCTCTCTGTGACTATCATAAATAAATAAATTAATTAAAAAAAAATATCCCTTCATTACTTGAAGACTGTGATCATGTCTCTATTTTCTGTTTTCAGCCTAGAAATATTCATTTCCTATTGTTTCCATCAGGTTTGCAGAACTGACACCATCTTGATCATTCTTTTCCTGGTCATACCTTAGTTTCCAGAGTACACTTGAGATATTGAGCTCGATGACTGATTCCTTACTGTGTTGTCAGTGTCGTCTTATTGGGGTTGGAAAAGATGTTCCCTGAAAATACCCATCCATTTGCTTGAGATGCTGGAGGATGCCTTCTCAATGGAAAGCAGAATACTTGGCTCTCTCTTCTTATTGAGAGCAGATGAGTTGGTTGAAATTTTGTATGACATTTTCTTTTAGAATGGCCCCTAAAAGGTTGTATATTTATATTTTCCAGATCTTTGATTTTTCTAATAATTATTGGGAATTAAGAAGATGCCGACCCAAATTAAAGAAGCTAAAGAAACTTTTGATGGAAAACACCTATGAAGGACCTGACAGTCAAAAAGAAAAGGATTCAAATCATTCAAAAGTAAGACTTATTTTCATTTATTTTGTTTGAAATTTAAAAAACAGAACTATAATTAGAGGCACTTAATAGTGACATTTTTACTTTGAGTGTTTATATTATGAAAATTTCAAACATACCCCAAAGCAGAGAGACCCCCATATATTTACCCCTCAGTTGAACTTTTATCAGTATTTTGTCAATCTTGTTGCTTCTGTCCCCCTGCTTCTTTTTTCTTTTTCTGTAGTACTTTGAAGCAAATCCTAGATATCATGTCATTTATGGAGCTGAAAGCTTCACATGTTCCTAATTATTTAATACGATTTTTAGAAGTTAAATTAATTTTTATTTAATTAAAAATTTATGGCTCTTAAGAAAAGACATTATGGAAATGGAAAATATTCTTATTCTCTGTGAGAATTAACTGATTCCTGGGAATATGGAAAAATATTTACAAGTCAAATAAAAAAAATTCTAAGGTTTTTAATGTAATTCAAAATTATAGAACTATACGGGTGTTCTAAAGGCTCTATTTATGTTTTCTTTTTTCCCACTGATTGATTTTTTTTTTTTTCTTTTTTTGGTAACCACTTTATTGAGATACAATTTTATATACCAGTCAGTTCACTCATTTTAAAGCGGCTTTAATTCACTGGTTTTAGTATATTCACAGAGCTGTGTGGTCAGTCACCACAGTGACATTTAGAACATTTTCATCACCCCAAGGAAACCCTATACCTTCTAATCTTAACTGTTAACCTTCTGATCTTACCTTTCCGTGGTTCTTTCTCTCACCAGCCCCAGGCAACCACTAATCTACCTTCAGTCTCCTGATTTGCCTCTTCTGGCATTTTATATGGATAGAGTCATATAATATGTGACCTTTTCTGACTGGCTTTTTTGACTTGACATGATGATTTCAAGGTTCATTCATGTTGTAGCATATATCAGTAGTTTATTTCTCTTTATTGCTAAAAATACTCCATCTTATGGATATATCATATTTATTCATTCGTTAGTTGATAGAAATTTGGGCAGTTTCCTGTTTTGATTATGATGAAGAACAAGCTTGTGAACTTTCATGTACAGGTTTCTAGTGGACCTATGGTTTTATTTCTCTTGGGTATGTACATAAGAATGGGATTGATGGGCATCTTTATAACTTTTTGAGGAACTGTTTTCCAAAGTAGCTGTACCATTTCACATTCCTATTATATGTGGGCTCCAGTTTCTCCCCATCTCTGACAGCACATGTTATTATCTGTCTTTTTTGTATCAATATCAGTGGATTTGAAGTGGTATCATTGTGGTTTCGATATGCATTTCCCTAATGACTGATAATGTTAAAGCATCTTTTTATGTGCTTCTCTGACTATATTTCATTAAAAATGTTGATTCGGAAATTCCTTTGCCCAATTTTTAATTTGGTTATTTGGCTCTTTATTACTGAGTTGTAGAAGCATTCTTGATATAGTCTAAATACAAGTTCCTTATCAGATATGTAATATGCTTCAATTTTCTTTCATTTTGTGGGTTGTGTTTTCACTCTTGATTTTTTAAATTATGATAATTGTACATCCTATAAAGTTTACCATCTTAACCATTTTTATTTGAATAGTTCTGTGGCATTAAGTATATTTACATTGTTCTGCAACCATAACTACCATGCATCCATAGAAACCATTCATCTTACCAAGTCGAAACTAGATACCCATTAAACACCAACCCCCCAGTCTCCCCTGCCTCACCTCCACTGGCAATCACTATTCTACTTTTCATCTCTGTAAATTTGACTATTCTAAATATCCCATACAAGTGGAATCATACAATATTTTTCCTTTTGTGTGATAATATTTTGATGAAGTACAAAAGTTTTTCATTTTGATAAAGTCCAATTTATCGGTTTTCTTTTGTTTCTTGTGTTTTTGGTGTCCTATCTGTGAAACTATTGCTAAATTCTACATCACAAAAATTTACCCATTATTTTCTTCTAAGACTTCGTATAAAAATCATTATATATTTTCAGAAGAAATTGAGCTATAGGGACGCCTGGGTGGCTCAGTGGTTGAGCATCTGCTTTCAGCTCAGGGTCCTGGGATCAAGTCCCACATCAGGCTCCCCACAGGGAGCCTGCCTCTCCCTCTGCCTGTGTCTTTGCCCCTCTCTCTGTGATTAAGATTTTTAAGATTAAATAAAGTCTTAAATAGAGAAATTGAGCTATAGTATAAATATTGACTCAGTCTGTTCTATGTATTTATTCCCCGAAATTCAAGGAGTCTAAAAAAAATGTTCTTCAGCAGCACCCAGGTGGCTCGATCAATAAGCGTCTGCCTTCAACTCAGGTCATGATCCCAGAGTCCTGTGATTGAGCCCTTGTATCAGGCTCCCTGCTCGGCAGGGAGTCTGCTTCTCCTCTCTCTGTTTCCCCTGCTTGTGCTCTCACTCTCTCTCAAATGAATAAGTAAAAACACACTTAATCTTAAAAAAATTAAAATTAAAAAATTAAGTCTATTTAAAACAAAATCTTCACAGGCCTTAAAATGTTTTTTGTGGTTTTTTTTCTTGTTTCAGTATACAACCGAAGATTTGCTGGATCAAATTCAGGCAAGCGAGGAAGAAATAATGACCCAATTACAAGTTCTAAATGCCTGTGAGATTGAAGGTAGCATTATGTACTATAATTATTAATAAAGATGGAATTGAGTATCAGAGAAATTTATGGACATCTTCATCCATTGCATACTATTTATTTAATCTCTTTTGGGCTTAAAGATGATAATATTTGTATTGTATTTAAAGACTACATGTGATCTTTACATGAAGAAGTGTGACCAGTGACTCCAACCACTACTTAACATGGCTTTTTCTTGAGGCACATTTGATCCTAAGCATAAGAAATAGTTTTTAATTATGGATGCCTGCTGTTTGTTAATTGCTATGGTATATGGATACCATGAATGTTGAGGTTAGAAACCAATGGAATTTTAATGCAACCTTTGCATTTTTCACTTCTTGCATGGACAAGGATAAAATTTTGGTATGTGTCAAGGGGTACATAGATTATTTCTAGTGTTCTTTCTCAGATGCACATCATACATTTCCTTTTCTAATGTTGCTTTTACTTTTTCAGAATAGCAATAGTAACATTCTCCCTTGAAAATGGTGGATTTGTACTTGATTTGTTTCTCCAGGGCTGGTGGTAGGGCCTTCAATGATAAGATGGGATTTCTGCGATCTTTCACCAGAATAGGAAAGGTATCTTGATACCCAGCCTTTATCTTGCCATTGGTTCATGTTGTGCATCTGTTGATTCTTGAGTGATCTAGGTTTCTTTATGAGCATGAGAACACCCCTAAAAGACAACTGCGATGAGAGTTAGAACCATGGCAATGCCCCAGGGTGGAGATCACCATGTGGGATATCAAACCTACAGCCTTTATCTTATTGGTACAGTGTTCTAATGAAATCACTGTACCAGCTACAGGTTTCCACATTTCTAGTTGGATTGGCAAGATTATTCTGAGATAATTATTAAAGCACTAAAAAAAAAAAAAAAAAAAAAAAGGATCAGTGCAAATCATATGTAAAGCACTTTTTAAAAACCACTTAGTTTCTCTAAAGACAAAATTTATAATGATTAGGAGGAAAGCATAAAAAGGAGCATTGCTTATAAAGAAAGCTAAGATTTTGAGTATCAATTTTTTGTCCTGGGCAAAAGCACACTAACTTGCTTAAAATGTCCTTTGTAACTATTACTTTTGGAATTTGTAGGTTACTGGAGGATTCTTGATTTTGATTATGAGATGAAACTTCTGAATCATGTAACTCAGCTTGTGGATTCTGAATCTTGGTCCTTTGATAAAGTTCCTTTGAATCCATGCCTTCAGGAACTTGGACCATTGGAGCCAGAGTAAGTTTTTTTTTTTATCACTGTCCCTCCCAATTTCCTTAAAGGAAAGAAAGTTATTGGGGTACTTCGGTGGCTCAGTTGGTTAAGTGTCTGCCTTCTGCTCAGATCATGATTCCAGTGTCCTGGGATTGAGCCCCTATCAGGCTCCCTGCTCAGCAAGGAACCTGCTTCTTTCTCTACCCCTCCTACTTATGCTGACATGTGCACATGCACTCTCTCTCTCTCTGTTTCTCTCAATCTTTAAAATCTTTAAAAAAAAAAATATATATATATATATATATTCTAGGGTGGAACTAAACCTAGGGCATAGACCATTTGTAATTTTGATATCTTATGAAAATTTTAAAAATACATGACCAGGAAGGACTTAGGAGTTTTGGTCACTGGGCTGAATAAATGTACATCATCTCTGTTTTTTTCCAACCATAAAAAATATAAAGAATTATGCTTAAGCTAACTTATAATAAATGTATGCTCACATAATTCATGAAAAAATGTTTAGCATGGGCCTAGCATGTAGTAGCTTCCAGTATGTTTTTGTTAGTTCCTATGTAAAATTTTACTTAGCAACCAAAGTCACTTAGTATTTCAAATCTCAAACTTATATCTTAAGTTTTTATAAGATATAATGCATAAAAAATGTGATAACTATTCAAATGAGTGTTTTAAAATTTTCAGGGAAATGATTGAACACTGTCTTAAATGTTATGGAAAGAAATATATAGAGGAAGGTAAGATTTGGAAAGTATTTTAACTTGTGTGTGTTAGAATTGGTATGCCCTTCTGAAGTGTGTGCCTGTTAAAAACAAGAACTACATGTGTTTGTGGGAGGTGAGTTGTGTGTAATTTTTTGAGAAATTACACTGGGGAAAAGGGAACAGTAGTAGTATATTGAATTATCAGAAGAAAATGTGAAATTGTCGGCTACCTTTTCCTTAGGTGAAGTTTATTTTGAATTGAGTGCTGATAAAATATGCAGAGCAACAGCACAGATGCTACTTCAGAATGCAGTGAAATTTAATCTTGCTGAGTTTCAAGAAGTGTGGCAACAGAGTGTGCCTGAAGGAATGATAACTAGTCTTGATCAGCTTAAGGTAAGGTTAGCAATGACACATGATACCATAACTCAATGAAGTCTTGTTAGTTACCGGGTGACATGCAATCTATTGCAACTGAATTTGGAGCCACTTTTATTTTCCTCGCCATCATTTCCATCAGGAGTACACTATACATTCAGTCCATCACTAATTTTAGAACATTTCTGTCACCTCAGATCTCTCAGGCACATGTACAGTTAATCCTTGCTTCTTGCCTGGTGTATTTCATCTTCTGTTCCCACCAGCACTGTTGTAGCCCAAACTGTCCGTGTTCGTCTGGCTGTAAAGAGCAAGCCCTCTGTATTTTTAGTTTTGCCCACCTCTAATCCATTCTGTGCAGTGCTGCTAAAGAGAGTGACCTTTTAAAAATGCTAGTCGGGGGGCCAGGGTGGCTTTGGCTCAGGTCATGATCCCAGGGTCCTGGGATCGAGTCCCATGTCTGGCTCCCTGCTTAGCATGGAGTCTGCTTCTCCCTCTGCCCCTCCCCCACTTGTGATCTCTCTCTCTCTCTCTCTCTCTCTCTCCCCCTCTCCCTCTCTCTCCTATGCTCTTTCACTCTCAAATAAATAAATAAAAGCTTAAAAATAAATGCCAGTCAGATTAGATGAATGTCGTGCTTTATTATTTAATGGTTACCCATAGTGTATAAGATAAAAAATCCAGAATTCGTATCTTGGCCTTAAAACGCTTCATCGTCTCCCCCGTAGCTCCATCTCTCCTCCTTCTCTCCTCACTGCATACCAGCTTTCTTTCAGATTTTCAAGATCAAGCTTTCTCCTACCTTAGGACATTCACACAAGGCTTTTTCTTCTAGAATGACCTTCTTAGTAAATTCACTTTGCTGCCTTCTATTCATCCTTCAGTCACTTCCTCAAGGAGGCTTTTCCTTACTCTCAAAAAATGCCTCCTGTTTTATTTTGGCATAGCACCATGTATTTTTCCTTCATGGCATTTATCGCTTAGCTCTGGGAAAATGTTTAATATGTGTGTTCCCCAGTCTCCATTTTGATAGAATTTTGTTCACTGTTGCTTGCCAATACATATGCCATATGCCTGTCATATAGTGTATGCTCAGTAAGTATTTGTTAAATTGTGAAAGGATTTGCTCAATATTTACAGAGTTCCTTTTATGTCTAGGCGCCATCCTAGATGCTGAGGAGAAAACATCACACAACGTGCCATCAGCGTCCTCAGCCTGGGCTCTGGCAAGGGGGGCGGTGCACATTACATGTATAAATCTCTTTTTATAATGTAGGGTGATGTGTCATGGAAAGGGCATATACAGGTTGTTATGGGAGCAAAGAAAGGGGACTTAACCATGTGACTGGTCTATTGGGGATGATTTTCTGAAGGAATAGCTGTTTTAGCTGCCAGGTTTGAAAGGATGAACTATTAATTCTCTAGATGGAAGGGCAGAGATGGAGATCCAGGAGAGCATGTTCCAGGGCATGGAGGGATACAAATGGGGCATTTTTGGTAGGGATCCATGACTAGAATATAAGGTGCTGGCGAATCAGTGAGGGACACTATGGTCTGTGCTAAGGAATTTCACTCTTATTTAGAAAGCTCTTTGGGCCTTTTAGTGACATCAGAAGAGCTACCTGATGAACTTTGCCTTTTGGAAAGAACACTGACATTGAGGATGGTTGGATGGAAGGTTGGTTAGATTATGAAAAAGGAGAAATCTCCAGACTCTCTACACTTACAGTACTCCTAACTGTAAAGTACTGGCCAAAGAAATAGTTGATAGAGAATGGATGGGAAAATGTTGAGGCCTTAAGATCTGTAGGATTGATTGATCTCATAGGTATGGGGTTTGAATAATGGAACCTAGGATAATGCCCAGGTCTCATGGTTTCGTAGGATCATGGGACTAGAGCAGTTTTGGGTAACAAACACAAGGAACTCATTGGTAGCTTTGGATCTGGAGTTCGTGTGCTCATCCTCGGAAGAGTGATTTGAGTTGAAGATGCATATGTTACTGTCATTAACAAGTAAGTGGTGTTTGCAGTCACAGGTTCAGTTGAGGCGAGTTGAACCACAAAGGACAGTGACAGACAAGTTGAAGGATCAGGGTAGAAACCCAGGAAACTGTAATGTTGCATTAGGAAAACAATGAGACAGTGATGGTCAGAGATGGAGGTTCAAAGAGAGATGAAGCAACATTAACAAAGAAAACAGTGCAGCAGATCCAAGGAAAGGGCCCACTGGATTTGGCAATGACAGGTCATGGGTGACCTTGAACCCAAGCTATCCTGAATAAATGGAGCAGTGGAAGGCAAATTGTAGAAGGGAAGAGGAGAATTCACTGTTTAATGGAATTCTTTTTATGAAAAGGGCCATTGAGGGTCTGTGGGTAGTTTGTGTCAAGTTACCCGTAGCTGACATTTTAAACGTAGCTGACATTTTAAACGGCTTAGGCCCCGCTAAACCTAACGGTAAAAGAATGAGTCCTATTTAAACACTAGACCGTTATTTTAACTGACCTTTTTCATTTCGTTTTTAAAATAGGGTTTAGCCTTGGTGGATCGACACTCGAGACCAGAAATCATATTTTTGCTAAAAGTAGATGATTTACCTGAGGATAATCAAGAACGTTTTAACAGTCTATTCTCTCTAAGGGAAAAGTGGACAGAAGAAGACATAGCTCCATATATTCAGTAAGTAATGTACTAAAATGGGCTTTGAGGGTTCTTTTGAGTATTTTTTGAGTATTCTCTGAGGACATGGCTTCCTTTGAAACTTTTTCAAGTGGTGGCTGTCTTCTCTCATCCTTCATAACTTCTGCTTCTGGAGGTGGGGAATGTGTTGTGTTTCTTCCTCATCCTGCATCTAAAACCACTTTTCTGCCCTCCTTCCTACAACAGATAGCTCTTAGAGGGACAGACTACATACCCCACTCTGACTCCAAAGCAAGCACTCTCTCTAATCGGTACTTCCTATCTTTTCTGCCACATTGCTTTAACATTTTGATAGATGCCAGATTGCAGAAGAACAAATTAGTTCTTTAGTCACTCTTTACAGGACCTCAGCTGCACTAATGCTACCATCTCTTCACTGTGTCTCACCTTTCAAGTCTTCTTTCTACCCAGTTTGGATTTCCTGGTTGGGGTCTCTAGCGTCTACTGTGCATGGTTTGCTCCCACAACCCTTTCTCCCTCTTGTTAGAACTCTCTGGCAAAAATCTACAAAGATTAAACCCAAGTTTTCTGCTTACTCTATGCCTACATGCGGGCAAGTGAAATTTCCTGGAGAAAAAGACATAATGGCACTTGCCAGTCTTAAGAGATTAAATGGTACTTAGCAGTGTCCGTGGCAAAGCCCCATTTCTGTATGAAAATTTTCTGCCCTTGGAGTTTGGCTTTCATAATTCTGCTTTTCATATCATCACAATTTCCATCTTCCTCTTCACCCTCAGCTTGTGGCCTTGTTTATTGAGGAAATGCAAACAGATGAGAAAAGACAAGGACAACTTTTTTTTAAGATTTTATTTATTTATTCATGAGCAACACAGAGGGGGGCGGGCAGAGACATAGGCAGAGGGAGAAGCAGGCTCCCTGCAGGAAACCTGATATGGGACTTGATCTCGGGACTCCGGGATCATGCCCTGAACCGAAGGCAGACGTTCAACTGCTGAGCCACCCATGTGCCCAGGATAACTTCTTTCCTACTGCCATACCTGCCAGCATTATGTCCTTGTATTGTGTCCACATACACACTCCCTTTGCAGTCCTTCATGTATAGTGCATGAACTGTCCCTGCTGCTAAGGCCAATCCTCTTTCTGCACTGGATCATCCCTCTGCCTTATTAAAGACATATATCCTCTAGTTATCCCCTTTCCCCTGCGTGATTGATGTCTCCCTATCTGCAGGGATTATTTCCATCAGGTATTCTGTAGTATTGCTCTTCTTAAAGTACAATAAGATGAGCTTTCCTTTCCAGGAAACTCCTGTGAAAAGTTTGTGTACTCATTTATGTTTCTGTCTCCCATTCTATCCTTAACCTGTTGGCATCCATCTTTCTACATTCAGTAGTCACTTGTCTGTCCTTGTTAACTTGGCCTCTTCGCACTGTTGGGACACTGTAGATCACTTTCTACTTGAAACACACCAGTTGTGTCCCTTCTCTCCCAAGGCAGCTCCTTTTCTGTCTCTTTTGCTCATGTCTCCCTGTTTTTCCCCAGTCTTCAAGTGTTGGTGTGCTCTAGGACTATTCTTGACCATCTGCTTTTTCATTTATATTTTTTTCCTTAGTGCCCTCATCTAGGCCTGGAATTAAATTTAATGACTTCCTAATTTTATCTTCATCCTTGATCTTTTCCTTAAGTTCTAATTTCTCTTATCTAGCTGCCTAATGAACATTTCCACTGGATATCATGCTCGGAACAGAACTGTGGTTCCTCCTTGTCCTAACTCCATCTTCTACTTCTCAGTAACATGACCATTAATTCAGCTACTCAAGCAAAAAAGTCCGGGAATCATATTTGTCTTTTTCTCTCTCTCCCTGGTTCAAAGTAGGAGCAAATCCTAATGGCTCATCTAGTTCCTGGCTCTGAATTGGTCTCTCTACTTAAGTTTTTTCCTCTTCCCTGTCCCACTTTTTAAACTTTTTATTTTGAAAATTTTTGAACATTCAAAAGTGACAATATAGTGAACCTGTCATGTACTCACCACTTAGCTTCCATAATCAACTCATTGCCTCCATTGTTTAAAACTTAGATCACATTCTGCTTTTCCATTAATTAAAACCCTCCTAGTGACTTCCCTTTATACTTAGAATTAAATCACAGTTCCTTTCCATGTTCATTAAGGCCCTGTATGACCTTGCCTTTGCTCCCTCTCCAGCCCATGTCCTTTCATTCTACCTTCACCTTGTATGGTGAAGTCCTACTCCTCTTTGGGGTACAGAAGACAAAGCTAAAGTTCAGGGGGGGTAGGTAACACAGATAAGCACACACAGGTAGCCTAGGATCCAGGGTCTCTGTGCCTAGACCTTCCTATATCCCATGGCTTATATTTCTAATTTGGAGGCTGTGTGATGTAATGGGGGAAAACAAATGGACTAAGAAGTCATGCAGAATTAGCAGCAAAGTTTGGTTCCATCCTTTACTACCTGAGCTTAGCTTCCTCATATCTAAGGTAGGGTTAAATAATACATTACTTTTACTGTTTCTGTGGTTAAACTAAGTAATATATGTAAAGTACCTAGTTCAATTTAGGCTTAGTGACTACTCCCTACCCTATCTCTCCCACAAACACACATACTTAGGCAAGAGAGATATAAATAACTAGCACTGTGAATATTATGTTCCCTAACATATTAATGCTATTCATTTTTTTTTTTATTGTTCCCACAGAGATTTGTGTGGAGAGAAGCAAACAATAGGTGCATTACTCACCAAATATTCTCGATCTTCAATACAAAATGGTGTTAAAGTTTACAACTCAAGAAGGCCCATTTCTTAAAAGAATAACAGTCTGTTCTTTGGGACTAAAGTTGCTTCATAAACGCTGATGATTCTAAGAAAAAGATTCTTGAATATATTTGTATTCCAGATTTTAAAAAACCTATTGCTTTGAAGCCTTTTTCTCCAGATCTTAAGCATTTTGAAACTACTGTTCTTTCCCTTAAATGTAACAGGATATTTCTATGTCTTTCAAGTTATTTTTACATTATGCATACAGTGTTGTTTCCTGTATTTAGTGTATCTTAAGTCTGTATGGTTTTATTTATAGAAAAAGAGTGTTCCCTTTTTTATATTTAAAATTGCATCTTTTGGGGATCCCTGGGTGGCTCAGCGGTTTAGCGCCTGCCTTTGGCCCAGGGCGTGATCCTGGAGATCTGGGATCGAGTCCGCATTGGGCTCCCTGCATGGAGCCTGCTTCTCCCTCTGCCTGTGTCTCTGCCTCTGTCTCTCATGAATTAAATAAATAAAATCTTAAAAAAATAAAAAATAATTGCATCTTCTTATTAGGATTTGACATTCTAACCATTAACAAATTTAAAGACTTTTCAGAGGGGGCATGTGGGTGGCTCAGTGGTTGAGCATCTGCCTTTGGCTCAGGGTGTGATCCCAGGGTCCTGGGATGGAGTCCTGCATCAGGCTGCGTTCAGGGAGCCTGCTTCTCCCTCTGCCTCTCTGTGTCTCTCGTGAATAAATAAATAAAATCTTTAAAAAATAAAAATAAAGGCTTTTCAGAGAACTAAATAGTAATCGTTTCCTAGAAATGATTTATTCACTTGGATGTCATTTCACAAGTGACTTCCCCTCTACTTTCAACATTCCACTAAAATAGGGAGTCACTAGATTCTGTTACCTAAATGAGTCCTTTGCATGGAGGAAATGGGCTTGGTAATAGCTGCTGTGTCGCCTGGCTGATGTCAACGTGAATTTTGGGACGAAATGGATTTGATCCTCCATCTTCTGTCAAGAATACCAAGAGGGCGGTTTGTTATCCCCTTAGTGGAAGACACTGACACGGGCGATAGCGGAAAACTACAAGCAATTTCTAGTGGGTTTTGGCATGCTTGATAAAGTTCCTTTATGACTTTATTCCCGGATTTGTATTCATTTAGACTTGAGTCCAAATTAATTTTAACTTGGCTAGTACCCTTGTCACCAGCACCCTTCGAGGGGTTAGGCCAAAGATAAATCTGGTCCAAGATGGAAAAAAAAGAAAAGTTAATGGGTAATCCACGTGACCTAACATTTAACTATTATTGAAATTCACACCTTTTTACTCTCTTGTACATGAACTGCCAATGCCAGTGGCCCCAGAGTGTCTCTTTTCAATAATTGTGTTCTAACCATGTGCAACCACTTAAAAAGTCCGGAGGTGCCGGAACCCAAGGGAGGACTCCGGGGTCGGAGTTTGACTACCCGGGGTCTAATTTACACGTTGCACAGCTCAAGTCACCGGGTCCAAAGCGCTCGGGGCGTCCGTTGGCTCAGCCCACAAGCGGGACCCGGCGTCTCCTGGTTCCACGAAGGCCTGATTACCCAGACGCCCACCGACTCTCCGCCGCGCTCTTCGCAAACCCCCATATATTCCCTCAACTTCAGCTTACCTCGTGCTGCGGATGTACGGAAAGCCAAAGGCGAAATCTCCCAGATTCCCGCGCAAGCCCCACCCACTGACGCAGAGCTTCCGGCTCCCGCCCCCGCAGCCGCCCCACTTCCGCTGACGCCACAGGTCAGAGGTGACCGGCAAGATGTCGGCCGACGGGGCCCTGGGGCGGTCGCTGAGCGTAGCATCTTCGTGACAAGCCCGTCGCAGGCGGATAAAAGGACCCGAATCGGGGAAGCGAGTTTGAAGCGGGGGGCGGCGGATCGGACGCGGCCGGTCGCGGGCGCCGAGGGACCCCTGGCTGCGGGGCATGACTGTCGGGAGCGCGGGGGAGCGGGGAGCGAGAGGTGCCGGGGGCTGGTAATGCCCCGACGCCCCCCGGGAAGCGGGGAAGCCGCGCAGCCCAGCTCGGTGGGAGCGCTTCATGCCGCCTACTGGTTTAGAGCCCGCCAGAATGAACAGGAAGAAAGGAGACAAGGGCTTTGAAAGCCCAAGGCCGTATAAATTATAAGTATTTTTTTCATCTTCCTTTTTTCTTCTGGCTTTTATTTTTCCTTCTATTTTGTGATTGCTCGAAGCTGCCTTAGGGGGCCTGAGAAATGTAGTGGGAGACTGGAGCCCGCTCCCCCATGGAATGCTGTTTGTAGGACCCTATGAATGGTTTTCGGTGGCAGTGGTGTTGAACAGATTTAATATCCCCCTCTTTTTTTTTTTTTTTTTTTTTTTTCAGTTTTAATATCCCTTGCAGGTCAATAAGTGTTTTTCTTATGGTACCTAGTTGTGTTGTGTTTTGCTTTTTTTTTTTTTTTCCAAAGAAATCTGTTTTTGTGACTGTTGATAAAACCTGCAATTACCTTAATTAGCAAGATTGTAGAAGATAAGATTGTGAGCTGCTTAGAACCTCTTGTCTCTGTTTGGGTAGAATTATGTTTTTGTTTAATAATAGGATTTTTTTTTTTCTTTTTCCGTATACAACCCATCAGGTCGTCTGCATCAACAACATAAACTTCCAGAGAAAATCGGTTGTGGTAAGTGTATAGTCAACGATGATAAACAGTAACAAGTTCTGCCTTTACGATATTCAGGAACTTTCTTTCCAGGTGACTTATGTTTCAAGAATAGGTAAGATTTAGAATTCAGACCTGTGTGACTTCAGGGTGCATAGCCTTGCTGCTCTCCTGGCTGCCTCCTCAGATCTCCCTTCTCTCTCTCTCTCTCTCTCTCTCTCTCTCTCTATTTTGTTTCTGGGTTAACATTTTATTCTGTTTAATCTGTCGTGGAATATGGAAGTCTCTATTACCAAGCATTTTAGAATTGTGCATAAAACAAGAGTAAGCCCCATAGTGAACATTTTTTGTGGAAAAAAATTAAGGTTAGCACGCCCTCTGACTTAACTTGGCTGCTAAGAGGCCAGTTTTGTTTTCTGATTCACGGCTGACCTAGTTTAGGTGCGTCGTTGCTTTATAAAGGTTTAGGTGAGGTGTTTGGAATCTAGTAAACACCACCCTATCCTTTTGATATATTTAGATTGCATTTATAATCTCTTCTGGGGCAGTCCATGACTACCTAAGTACTTAATTTAGGGAGACCTGTATTAAATAGACAAAATCTTAGTGAACTGTCTTTGGTGTTTTTTTGTTTTGTTTTGTCTTTTTGCTGAACATCCCTCCGCAACTGTTATCCCTGTATGCATATGTTTACTTAAGATGGGCTGTATAGTGAAATAGAAAAGTAAACTACCGTAGGAATCACAGAATCCTTAAAGGTTCACTAAGTCCCATCTCCATATTTAAGGAATTTCTCTATCAATATTCCTTACATATGATTACAACTGACCCTTGAATAATGTAGGGGTTAGGGGTCCTGACCCCCTACACAGTCAAATATACGGGTATAGCTTTTGACTTCCCAGAAACTAACTTAGCTTCTAATAGCTTACTGTTGACCAGAAGTGTTACCAGTAACATGAAAAATTGCTTAATGCATATTTCGTCTGTTTATTATAGAATGTATTCTTGTAATGAAGTAAGGTAGAAAAAGAATGTGTTATTAAGAAAATTGTAAGGAAAATAAGTTTACAGTACCACCCTGTATTGGGAGAAAATCCACATATAAGTGGGCCTGTGCCGTTCAAGCCTGTGTTGTTCAGAGGTCAACTGTATTTACCTTGTACTTCATGGAAGGATACTTTAGGTGTGTTGTGTTGTATTAATTGGGTAGGGAAGATATGAGAAATAGAGAGTTTAGTTAAGAAGTTGCTGTAATAATCCTGGGGAGAAATGATGAAGCCTTGAATGAAGATAACTATATGAAAATGGTGTAGAAATAGAATTGACATGATTGGCTGAATTACAGTGAACCTTTATTGAGTACAGACTATGCATGAAACTTTTCCAAGGTTTTATATGTGTGACTTCACTAAATCTTTACAATAACTCCATGAAGTAGATACTGTTTTAATCCTTTTTTAAAAAATTGAAGCACCTGAAAGACTGGAGACTAAGTAACTTTCTTCAGGACATAAAGTTAGGAAGTGATGGAGCCATTTTTTAATTGAAGACCTCTAAGAGTCACCTGCAGCTCCTTTCTGTCTGCTGTTTCCCCTCTCCACGTCCTCTGTCCCGCCAAAATTATAGATGGAAAGAATTGCAGATGACTCTTACAAGAATGTTTGCAAGGAGTTGTGAATGATTTGGGAGTTTTCCACTAGAAAAATTGGTCGGATGGTGTATGGGTTAGGGTCCTAGAAGGAAGTAAATGGCATATTCATACAGATTAATTGAGGGAAAGTAGTAAGAGGACTATTTAGAACAAACAGGATTAAGAGAAGATATGGTGAGGCACACTAGGTTAGCAACAAGGAACAGTTACCACTTCTAAACCTGAAAGAACATAGGAAGGCAGAAGTTACTAGAGTATAGTAGACTATGGTAGCTTTAGGAAAGTGTCACCTTATAGAAGGTGTGGTCTTTGGTAGAAGAATGAAGTTACTGCCTCCCTCAGCTAGGCAGCAAGTATCCTGGAGGGATAAATGTAATGAACTCACTTTCCTTCTGCTCTCCAGTTTTCTCCTCAAGCTTCCCATTTGACCACCCCAACGGGAAGCTAAAGGGCTAGTGGCCAATTAATGTAACTCCTGTGGTGGAGAAGGAGGGGCAAAAGGAGAATATCTAGAACAGTCCACCTGTTTGCTCCCAAACCATCCTCTCTTGCTTTTTGTTGAGATGAAAAGCTAGTAGTCCCACACAGGGAATTTAACAAAGTCTTATCGACTATTCCAGAGGTCGGCAATGGCTGACTACGTATTTTTGTCACAGGTTTTATTGGAGCACAGCCAGCCACACCCATTTATTTATACATTGTCTAAAGTGCTTTGGAGCACTTTGGAATGCTCCAGAGTGGCAGAGTTGAGTACTTGTGACAGAGACTGTGTGGCCCACAAAGCCTATTTACTGTCTGACCCTTTGGGGAGTTTGCTAGTCCCTCACCTCATGAGTTCGTATGAAGATATGGCAGCTTAGCTCTATTCCTACCGAAAGTATTAGCTACCACCAGTATCTTTCATACAAAATAGTGGAAAGAAAAGTAGGTAAGAGAGTGTGTGGAACTTAATTGCTATAGCCCCTGCTTTCTTTAGCTGGTGTCAAGGCCAAAGTTGCTAAACACAGCTTCCTTGTTCTTCTACCTGTTCCATTTTTCCTTTTTCTTCTGCTGACATTTCTGTTGGTCTGACCCAGATCTTCATTTCTTTAGGATCTGTGTCCTTGCTTGTCCTGACCTGCCCTGGGTTGCAGTTTTCCATTGGTTGGGGCTATTAGTCAAGTGAGCCCTAAGAGGCATTCCATGAATTCCCTTGAACTGCAGATGTAAGTGTTGTCTACTGTATAAGCAGAACATGAGTTCCTGTTTGATAATTGGGATTTGTCCTTCCTGTTGCTATAATGACCTCTTTCTGTGCCTGATGGTTTGGTAGCATGAGTAACTGAAAGCGGTCAAGGGACAGTCTTAGTTTCCAATGTAATGGAACCATGACTGTGTGTCCTCATGGATATATTTTTCTACTGGCCAAACATACTGAATCCAAGGTTATAAAGACAGCAAAAATTCCTTCAGTGTTTTTTCGATACAATAGTGAGAACAGTCACTCCAACTTTCACCATCACAAATCTATTTTGGCTATGGAGAGATGACCCTATATACTGTCCACTTGTTAAAACAGCATTCTGTTGGAGGTCCCTCGATGCTGTAACTGAGCCTTCAGCAGTTGATCACGCCAGTGCTTCTGGATGATAGGGCACAAGATAAAATCAGTAAATTTTGTGCGTAAGATCCCATCACCACACTTCCCTGAACCTTAGTTAGAGGCATGTATGAGATACTACAATGATATATGAGATTTTCTGTAACTATGTTTAGGGAGGGAAAATCTAGAATATGTCTGCTCTTGTAAGGAAAAAGATGTTCTTGATGTGAGCTGTTTCATAGTTGTTCTCTTATCAAGTCACTGACTGGTCCCTCCAGTAAGTACGTTATTGGATGTTTAGTATGATCCTGTGCTGTTGGTAGTAGGCGCTTAGCAATGGTGGTAGCCAGATGGTCCTTGGTGGGGGGAGGACCATGTTGTTGGGCTCATGCATAGCCTCCATTCTGCCACTGTGACCACTTTGTATGTTGAGTAGAATGACAAGGGAAAGAGTCTGATCTCTACTTCACCTTGCCAGTTTATTTTTGAGGGTCTTTTCTGCGGTTATGTCCTCTGATGATCATTTATGTGATAACAACATGGGTATTTTCACATTGTACCTGCTCTGAGAAATCCATCTGTACACTTCTCTTACCATCTTCCTTTTAATTTATTTCTTATCAAGTTCCTAATTAACCCATTAGCAGTTGCCCATGTGTCAGTGTAGTTGTATACTTCAGGACATCTCTATTTCTACAAAGAATGTACAGCCAGATGTGTATTTCCCAATGTTTTGTCATCTGTAGGACTTTCTTCCTACCTCTTTCAGGGCCACATTTCAGTGACATTCTAATGGCAACTCCCATCCAGTTCCAGCTGGTGGTAGCATCCTGTGCACTTAGTCATAATTCAGTCTTGTGCTTTGTCCTGTTAACAGTATAGGGAACTCTCCATGATACCATAGGGATAGATTGAGGGAGAGGTAGAGAAGCAGTGAGAGGAAGTTTTACTAGATTCTGAACACCTGCTCGTGCTGTTGCCTGTGCTTTACGAATGTGCTTGGGCCTGGCTTAGATGTGTTATCTCCACCTTAAAGTGGAAAAATGCTGTACATGCCCAGTTTTATTTTTTAGAGCTTTATATTACTCTTCTTTTCATCATGGTCATTTCAGGGAACAGTCTTTGAGAGTCCCATGGTCATGTATTGAGTTCCTACTGAAGGGTCTAGTAGCAAACCAGTAGTTGCTTTGCAAATGGAATATAGTTGCTGACAGAAGAATTTGTGGCCTTCCTCTCAAACCTCAGGAATTTGCACTGTCATTCTATCAGAAAAAGCCAGATTCTGTAGAGCATCTGTCTGCCATGGACATTTCCAATTGCCATTGGATCTGCTGAGTCATAAGACCCAAGTGGCAGGGCAGCTTGAACTACAGCCTGGATCTGCTGTAGAACTTTTTAGTCTAGACCCCTCTCAAAGCTGACAACTTAATAGGTTACCTGGTAAGTGGTATGCCCAAATGTATATATTGCCTCTAGAATTCAAAGAAGCCCACCAAGTTTTGTGTCTCTTCCTCTTTCTCTCTACCTTGGTGGGTAGTACAAAATGAAGCAACTTATCCTTCATTTGAAATGTATATTTCTATATGCCTTAGAATACTGGAACCTGAGAAGCTTTATTTATGTGATAAGCCCCTGAACTTTCATGTGATTTTATTAAAGCTTTTGGAGAACTTGTTTCTTACCAGTGCAGTTAGCATAATGTTGTCAATATAACATACTAATATAATTCTTTATGGGCTATCTTGGAATCAAGGGACTTTTGGACTGTTTTGAGTAGGAGAGTTGATATAGCTTTTAGTTATTACATGAATGTGAAGGGGTTCTGCTCTTTTGAAGGCAACGTGTGTGTGTGTGTGTGTGTGTGTTTCTGATAAGAATTGGAAGCAAAAGGTATTTGCTTGATAATTAGTTGCAGTATTAGTTAACCAAGAGCTGTGCTGCTTTGCTGCAGTAGAAATACTACATCTGAAACTGTGGTTGTGATTGGCAGGTTTGTGATAATTCTAAAACCTCCTTGACTTTTGTATTGGCCAAATACTTGAATTAAATGAAGATGTAGTAGGCATCTTTGAAATATCTGTTGGCACTAATCTCTGCAGTTCCCCAAGGGGTGTTAAGTTGCTTTGATTTATTATCTTAGCCCTTCCATAATAGTCCTTGCTGTGCTGGTTAGAGAACAAGTATAGGGATTTGTCAGTTACTAAAATATATACTATATGTTCTGGGGCTGGGAAAATAAGCTGAAATAGCCGTGGGCTGTTACTCCCTTTAGTATTTGACCTCTGAAGACTTCCAGTATGATTAGTAGACTGTGGTAAGGTTTTGGGACCCCAGGAATTATCATTTCAGAAGCAAGATATGAGATACCTCCAGGAAGAGGGCAAAAATTAATTCATTTGAATGTGACATAGATACCAAGGTTTAAGGAATGATATGTGAGTTTTGAACATGGTTTATAGGCACAGGAAAAAATCCTGTAGGAAGGAGGTATTATAATTATAGGAGAGGATAATTAATAGAGTGGGATTTTTGAGGATACTGTCGAGTATGGCCTCCAATGGACCAGTGGAAGGGTCAGTTTTGAACAGTAGGGAAAAATAGTTATATGTAGCAGGAGGGCAAAAGGTGGGTTAGAAATGAAGAGTATGACCTTCAATGAATGTTGGGGAATTTGGAAGATACTGATGAAGAGAAATAGCGGGTGGCGGACCTGTATGGCATGAACACTAAGGAAAAGAAGTGGAAAAGAATAATAACATTTCTTAGGCATTTATTAGATGTCCACTATGATTTTCTATATATTGAAGTGCTCGGTTGTCATATCACCAAACGGGAGGTAGTGTCATTATTCTGCTTTACAGATGAGGAAAAGAAAAGTAGAGTAACTAACCCAAGATCATACAGTCATTAAGTGGTAGAGTTTGGATTTGAATGCAGGCAGTTTACCTCCAGAAAACATTCATTTAATGAGGACATTATATTGCCTGGCTCTTATAGCATATGCTATCTAAAATGCTATGAATGATCTAGAGTAGCAATTGATACCAGGAAGTCTCCCATAATTGTTTTCCCCTCCCATAATTTATACTGAATGAAAGAATAAGTAATTCTTGTCAAAGGGATTCAAGATATATTTTATCTAAGGGTAGAAGGTAGAGGAGTTCTTGAAAAAGTTGAATGGTGCAGGGGAGGTTGTTTAGAACAGTATAGGAAGATGGTCAGCTGTCAAGTGGTTGGGAGGGAACAAGGAGCAAAAAGGAGAAGAGACTTGGATGAGAGCTTAGGTGACCAGGGGGCCTTGCAGTAGTGCCAGTGGTCAGAGATGACCAGGACTGGAGGCTTGTGGAAGTTAATGGATCTGAATGTTGGAGTCAAGTATAGGTTAGGGCTCTAGGTGGTGTCAGAGACCTGATGATTTAAGGAGACTGGGTTTTCCCTATCTTCATGAAATACCACACTTCATTCACTGTTCTGTCATTGTTAACCTTAGTCTAGAAAGCCAAATCCTGTTCTTATGTCCCACTCATGTAGTTAACTATTGACTTAAAGCACTTACCATAATCTTTTCTATTATAGTTCAAGTTTGCTGTTGTCTTGATTCTGTTTGCTGTCTTTGAGCTAATCTAAGTTTGTTTATATGAATTGGTCATTGGATTGCTGATAGGCTAATTAAGAGAATTTTGGTCTTTTCTTGTTCAATTGCTAATAGTTTACACCTTTAAACAACTTTCATCAGCATTTTGGCTTCTCTTTCTTTTCTCATTTGCTATCATGTAGGTCTGTGTAGGTGTATAATTTAAGGATGTATAGCTCTTCATATTTGAGAATTAGAGGGAATGGGGCTGCAGAATATCTAGACTTTTGAGCAGTTGTGCTGAATGTTATAAAAAAATTCTTGGATATTACTTAAAGCCTTGTACTAAAAATAGCACAATAGGACTCCATTGGAGTCATTTAGATGTGGGTTTGAATGTCAGTTCTCCACTTACTAATTACTAATTTTCTTAACTTCGTTAACTTATTTATGAAGAGTATAAATACTTTTTTCAGTTGTTAGTGGGATTAGAGGGAACATAGGAAAGTATCCAGCATAGTGTCTGGCATATAGTAGTGCTCACTAAATAATAGCCATTATAATTATTATACTTTAGTTCCCTATGGTTGCTGCCACATTTCATCTTAGCTATTCCCATTGCAGCTTCTGAAATTTTCCTGCTTACTCTGCAGCCCCTGAAATGCTGCTGCTTCATGCATGACTTCTCATATTTCACATTGGAGTACATCAGGTTTTTACCCATGAGAGTAAAATCACTGAACTTATATGATGTGTTCAGTTGGCCCATCTTTCCCATTTGATTCTCATTTTGGAGGGCCATGTTCTTTCACTCACCAACCTGGTTTTGGTTCTCTTTCTGCTCTATTATTTTTTTTTTTCTTCTTTCTTCCCTGTTTGAGTTCCAGTCTGTCTAGAAATTCTTGTATTTGAGAATAGTGAGTCCTTTTACTTTTCTTCTAGCAGAAGGTCTCATTTTCACTGATAGTGAATATGAATTACCAAGAAGTTAAAGTATACATAATTCACACTTGTTCATTCATTAGGACAATAATGTTTGAAATGAAGATACTTGGAGAGCTCTTATGTGTATGTAGCTATTTGGGATTCTGTCTCTGAAGTGTAGTATAAATGGTAGAAATAATTATGTATGTAAATATAAGTAGTAGAAATAAAAATACATATTTTCTAAAACCTACCAATCTTAATTATAATGAAGTTATTATTCTTTATCTTTGCAGGGATTCGTGGAACTGACTATATTTCCAACAGTTGCAAACTTGAATAGAATCAAGTTGAACAGCAAACAGTGTAGAATATACCGAGTAAGGATCAATGATTTAGAAGCTGCTTTTATTTATAATGACCCAACTTTGGAAGTCTGTCACAATGAATCAAAACAGTAAGTTTTGTACTTTAAAAGTTAATATTTCTAATAGCTATATGTTCCCCATATTATTGGATTAATTTTTTAACAGATTTTTCTTAGATTATTATTGGACTCTGAATCCCAATTTTTTTCCTAATTGTAATTTCTCTTACCACTCTGCACACTTGGTTCAAGAAATTTTACTAGCTCTGCCCAACAAAGGAAACGAAGTTTCCTTTCTTCAAACTAGTTTTAAAGAAGTATTACCTGAGAATTTTAAATAATTTTTTTCACCATTTTCCTACTTTTAATGTCTTTTAAAAAAATACTTCATAAATATTACATGTGATCTTCAGTAGGCCGGGTGGTTGCTATAATCCGTAGACCAGAGACTACTTTAAAATATTTATAAAATATTTTGACTGCTTTAGAATATCATGCAAAAATACTGTGTCTTAAATATCTCTTTCCTTCACTTTAAATACTGAACCTATTGAGGTTACGTCTGTTTTCTTTTTTGTTTTGTTTTTTTGTTTTTTTAGTAAACATGTTGTGATCAGTTTTTTGGTTTTTTTTCATTTAAATATTTTGTCTCTACCACGTATGATATGCTTCACTTTCTATCATTTTTATGGTCAGGTAATATCCCATTTACTTAGTAGTCTGCAGTTTGCATGATTGTTTCGAGTTGTTTGGCATTTGTATAATTTCCAGCTTTTGATGTCATAAGTAATGTTGAGTGAATATTTTGGCACAGATAAGTTTATTCTTCTTTGAATTATTTCCTTGGGCAAATGGGATTACTTATTATTTTTAAGGCTTTTCTTAGTATTACTTGAGTGTGCCCAGTAACATTTGTATTAATTTAAGTACTGTCAGCCACATTTGAGGGCACTTGTCTTTCCAAAGATTAGATTTGGATTGTATCATGATTCGCTATTTTGGGGTGCATTGCCAAAATTTCATTATAACTTGTTTTTAGTCGAGATGGTATATTAGCTTGTCTGGATGCCATAAGGCAGCAATTCTCAAAGTGTGATTTCCAGACAGGCAGCATCAGCATCACCTGGAAACTTGTTAGAAAAAAAATTAGCTAAAAACAGAGGGGAAGGCAAGCCATCAAAGACTCTTAACAATAGGAAACAAACTGAGGGGTTGCTAGAGGGGAGGTGGTGGCGGGGTGGGATGTTAAGGGGACACGTGTTGTAGTGAGCACTTGCAAGTGATGACATGCAAGTGATGACACTAAATTCTCCTGAAACTAATACCGCAGTATATGTTAACTAACTAGAATTTAAATAAAATCTTGAAAGAAAAAAAAAAAGACAAATGCAGATTCCCATGCTTTGGCTTAGATCTGCTGAATCAGAAACTCGGGATATATATAGTCCTGCAATTTATGTTTTAACTAGTGTGCCAGGTGATTCTGACTGAGGCTAATGCCTAAGAACATCACCTTAAGGGATTAGAAGGGTTGAGAAAGGAGGCTTATCTTTAGACATTTTATTTGGTTTGAATTATCGTTGGTTCAGAATCTTTCAGACTTAGAGAAGAAAAAAGGGAATGCTGTTGGAAAAATTCAGGGAATCTCTGAATCGCTCCCATAAATTCCCATTTGATAAAGAGGAGTTGTTGAAATTACATTGCTTTTTCAGCCACACTTGTAGAACTTACATGAAAACACTTATTATGAAATCATTTGCATCTTTTTTCCCTCAGAAAAAAAAAAGAAAGACCTGTCTTTGAAGTAGCAAATATACACCACTAATGAATGGAAAAGGAACCTGTAAAAGGGTAGGGATGCCATTGCCTTCCTAGAGTCCAGAGAACTACCCAGTTAACACTAGAACTATGCATTTGATAACAGGGTAAGAAGCCTCTCCATCTGCCAGTAACAAAACAGTGTTTACACATCTGCTGTACCAGTTGTTGCTGCTCAGGTCTCAGAGAATATAATCTGTGATGGTGCAATGACAGGAACAATGGACTCTACATCTGTTGAGGAAGCCAGCTTTACTCTTGCCATGTTTGTTTTGAGGTCATTATATCCCCTAAAATTTTTCTGTAGTGATAGGGAAGATCTTCATCACTTATAGCATTGTAAAGAAAGGAAAGAGGAAGTTGTAAAGGGGAATCTTTTCAAAGGTTAGGTTAGGAAATTGAGAAAGAAAGAATATAATCTTTTCAGTTAGAACCAGAGCTCTGTTAGCCATGATCACTTAGCAAATCCTTGCTCACTACCCCTGCTTTACTACCAAGCTCTAGAATTTTGATTGCTTTTTAAGAGAGAGAACATTAGTTATTTTTTGCTGGTTTTTATTTGATTTGTTAAAAAAAAAAAAGGATTTGAGATCCAAGATGGCGGCCAGCAGGAGGCTGATGAAGGAGCTTGAAGAAATCCGCAAATGTGGAATGAAAAACTTCCGTAACATCCAGGTTGATGAAGCTAATTTATTGACTTGGCAAGGGCTTATTGTTCCTGACAACCCTCCATATGATAAGGGGGCCTTCAGAATCAAAATCAACTTTCCAGCAGAGTACCCATTCAAACCACTGAAGATCATATTTATTTATTTCTTTATTTATTTTTAAATTTATTATTATTATTATTTATTTATGATAGTCACAGAGAGAGAGAGAGGCAGAGACATAGGCAGAGGGAGAAGCAGGCTCCATGCACCGGGAGCCCGACATGGGACTCGATCCCGGGTCTCCAGGATCGCGCCCTGGGCCAAAGGCAGGTGCCAAACCGCTGCGCCACCCAGGGATCCCTGAAGATCATATTTAAAACAGAGATCTATCACCGGAACATTGATGAAAAGGGGCAGGTCTGTCTGCCAGTAATTAGTGCTGAAAACTGGAAGCCAGCAACCAAAACCGACCAAGTAATCCAGTTCCTCATAGCACTGGTGAACGACCCCCAGCCCAAGCACCCACTTCGGGCTGACCTAGCTGAAGAATACTCTTAAGGACCATAAAAAATTCTGTAAGAATGCTGAAGAGTTTACAAAGAAATACGGGGAGAAGCGACCTGTGGACTAAACTCTGCCACCACGGATTCCAGCGAGCGTGAGCGGAGACCCCTGGTGTTTGCTTGTGGCAGTTACTAACTTTCTACAGTTTTCTTAATCAAAAGCGGTCTAGGTAACCTGTAAAGAAAGGATTAAAAATTTAAGATGTTCTAAAAAAAAGGAAAAAAAGGATTTGAGATTAGTTTTAGAATTTTGTTAGACAACACTTTTAAAAAGTAGCTAATCAAATTAGCATGAAGATTAAAAAAAAGCATGGGAGAGTGGGCACATGCTGTTAAGAACTATAAGAAAACTGTAGATTTAGGTTTGGTGTTTCTGGTTGCCATACCAAAGAGAAACACTATCGTTTTTTGTTTTTTGTTTTTTACACTATCGTTTTTATACAATTGATAAGACACAAGATAGAAGCATACCAATTATCCAGAAGAAATACTGCTTTCCTTAGAAGTTAGAGGTGAAAAATGTCTGTCCTAGATGACATTATTTTTAGAGAACTTTGGGAAAGGCAGATAGTTAAGGTCTTTAGTGTGTCCCTAGATACTTCTCTTACTGTTGTTTCTAAAGTCACTTTCTTTTGTAAACCAATAAACTTCACACTAAAGCTGAAACAAATTGGGTATAGCAGTTTGAAATTGAAAATTAAATTCTGTGATAAAATTTGATCTTTAGTATCTACAAGAATGCCCTAACATCCAAATAAGTAATACACTACTTCTTCATATTTTCTTCTTTGTTTTAAAGTTAAGGTGCCAGCCAGGCCCTCCTATTTTTAATGGAAAAAGTGTGCTTACCTTGGTTGAAATTCAGTACCTTTGAACTGTAGGGGGAATGTAAGGAAGGGAAACATTTAGATAAGAAACTGAAAGACATTTCTACCTATTTTACCCAACTAAATGTTAGCTGAACTGTTAGTTACCTGTGCTAGCAATTAAAAATCCTATTAGGTAACATCGATAAGGCACATGCTTGATTTCTCTCTCTCTCTCTCTCTCTCTCGGCTTACTGTCTGCCAGTAAAATAATTACAGCACTTTCTCTAAATCTTATGTTTGAATCTTATATATTGTTGATAAAGTATAGTTTGCCATGCAAGATCTATGGCTTTTTGGTTCACTTTTGTCCTCTTTTTTTTTTTTTTTAATTTTTTTTTTTTTTATTTTTTGCTGTATTGTCTCTTCTTAGAGTAAAATAAATATAAACTTTGCCAGAGAAGCTGTTTCTGTGGACTATAGTAGTTGACATCTCTTTCCTTTGTTTCTTTTTCTTCCCTAGATAGGCTTTGCCACTTTGAGAAGATACTTTTTATTTTGCTTGAAAAACTTCAGTGTTCCAGGTTCCAAGAATCAGTTTGATTCCTGTCTGCTATGTTCATTTTGGCAGGGAATGGCAGTAGAAATGACCACTCTAGAGATATAAATGAAGTAACTGTTGAGTGATTAGAATGATTTTTAGAGTAATTGGAGTTGATTTTTTTCTTAATTGTTATTTTTTAATTTTATTTTTTGCTATTTTTTAAAAAAGATTTTGTAGATTCTTTATTTTAATACAGGCTTCTACTACATAGAGATTTTAAATGTTGTTATTTTACTAATATTCACAGAGTAGAAATAGGTGATTCCTGCTTCTGATTATGGTTAAGTAAGCTTTGTATTAAGATAGTTGTATATTTTAACTCAACCACAGTGCCTCACTGCCTGTTCTTAGTAGTACTGCTTGGGATCAAGTTGTGGTAGTTAGAGGAACATTGAAGTTCATTTAGTCAGAACTTTAAGTATTTTTCCTATACTACTTCACCTTCTGCTTGAATGCTTCTAGCTCTGGAGAGCTCACTATATTTTAAAGCACTCTTTTCATTATTTTTGAATGCTAGCAAGTTCTTTATTACATCAGACTATAGTTTGTTTTGGTAGAATATTCACAAACTTATCCGTTTAAATATTATTATATCCTAATTAAATATTGTTTTCCTCTAAATTTTCTCTTTTCTAGTCTACAGAATCTTAATACTTCCAACCCTTCCCAAATTTGTTAGCATTCCCACCCTCTGAATATTCTCTGGCTTGGCATTGTTTTTTCTTAAATGAAGTAGCCCTGAAATTAGAAATAGTCCTTCCTTTTTGGATTAATTGATAGATGCATAGCAGTAGAGTCATTTTGTCTTTATCTGTATTCAGTATTTATGTAGCTTGAAATACATTAGCCTTTCACCACACGGCTGCTTTGTTTTGTTTTGATTCGATTTTTTTCTTCAAATGTTTATTTAAATAACATATAGTGTAATATTGATTTCAAGAATAGCATTTAGTGATTCATCACTTGCATAGAACACCCAGTGCTCGTCATAACAAGTGCCCTCCTTAATACTGAACACCCATTTAGCCCATTCCCCCACACACCTCCCTCCATCAACCCTCAGTTAATGTTCTGTTTTTAGGTCTCTTACCGTTTGCTTCCCTCTTATTCTGTTTTTTCTCCCGTTCCCATATATTCATCTGTTTTGTTTCCTGAATTCCACATAAGAGTGAAATCATCCAGTATTTGTCTTTCTGTGACTTATTTCACTTACCATAATATGCTCTAACTCCATCCATGTTGTTGTAAATGGCAAGATTTCATTCTTTTTCTTTATATATATAGATATCTATTTATCTATCTATATATATCTACTACATCTTTATCCCTTCATCAGCTGATGGACACTTGGACTCTTTCCATAATTTGGCTATTGTTGATTATGCTGCTATAAGTATTGGGGTGCATATACCCCTTCAAATCTAGTAGTGCAATTGCGGGATCATAGGATAGTTCTATTTTTAACTTTTTGAGGCACCTTTATACTGTCTTCCAGAGTAGCTGCACCAGCTTGCATTCCACCAACAGTTAAGAGGGTTCCCTTTTTTCTGTATTCTGACTGACATATTGTTTTCTGTGTTGTTAATTTTAGACAATTGGCTACTTTGAGTAGTTCATTCAAGTTTGAGCTTGAGTGAAATGCCCTAGACTTTTTCATAGAAAAACCTGTTCAGGTACAGTTTTCTCCAAGCAACCTTACTTCACACTATCATATCAAATATTGTTTTGATTATTTTTAAGAAGTAGTCTTTATTAACTTGAGAATTGGTTTCATTTTTGGAAAATGGCTTTTCCTGCTGGCTTTTCTTTCTTTTTTTTTCCTGTGTGCAAACTATCAAAACCAAAGACAAGAGAAACCAAGTATTGACATGAATGTAGAGTAACTAGAGCTTTCAAACACGGCTAATAGAAATGTAAATTGAGTTGAATATATGCATACTCTGATTAATGTAGGTCTTATTTGTAGGTATGTACTCAATAAAAATGTGTTCATATGTTCACCAAAAAAATGTGTACAGAAATGTTCACAGTAGCATTTGTAATAGTCAAAACTGGAAATTACCTGAAGACTCATCAGTGGTAGAGATAGATTGTGATATGTTTTCACACCATTGGAATTCTAAACAGTAACAAGAATGAATGACCAATAGCTATATGCAGTAATATGTCTGGATCTCACAGATATGACATTAAGTAAAAGAAGTCCAACACAAGAAAATGTCTATTAAGTTGTTAATCTGTTACTTTAGTTGTCAGAATGACACACTTGGTGGTGGGGGGTGGGGCTTGATTAGTGATTATAGGAGGGCTGGGCTTCTGAGAGACTGGTAAAGTTATGTTTTTGCTCTGCATACTGGCTGCTTTTGTTCTGTGAAAATTTGTTAAGCTGTATATTTAGAGCATATATATTTTTCTGATGTGTATTGTACTTCCATGATTTTTTTTTTAAATAGAGAAAAAGTTCACAAATAATTGAATCCTCAGTTTTGTAAAATCTGCACCCATAGTTTTAAGAAGTATATGTTATTGACAAAGAATTACCAAATTATTTCAATATAAATGTTTATAATAGGTTTTTGGAGAAAATTCTTTTGATTACCTTTAATTTACTAGTTTTTCAGTATCATACAACATTACTTGTTTCTTTAAGCTTTGAGGGAGGGGATGGGGATTGGGAACTGAAAGTTGAGGATAGTGGTGGTTATAGGGCAAGGACATACTAATATTTTGCAGTCATTATTATTCTGAAAATTGAAAACACTATAATCTTGCCCTGTGATTTTTGGCTTTAATAAGGTTATTCTGAAAAGAGACAGATTTGATTCATATTATGAAAAGAAACACTGAAATCCAAACCATGAGAAGATTGTTCCTCAAAACTGACTTTCCAGTAGATTCCACTTACAATGACTCACCATTTTATTTGGACCACTTTACCTCTTCTCAGGAAATGAGGAGATTAAGTGAGAATAATTTCCCATAAAAAAACTGAGTGGCCTAATAGGTAATGTTTAAATTTGGCTTTTTATGTAATGATTGTCTTTTATTTTTTTAATTTTACAGAAAACTGGGAGGAAATTACAGGTTTCTTCAGCTATCTTTCATGTTTCTGAAATTTTATTAAAAAGAAATTTTAGTCTATGGATGTACAGAGTAGCCTTTAAAATTAGATGGTATGTTAACTAAGCACTGGCAAGAATGTGGAGTAACTGGCACTTGGGAATGTGGAATGGTATAACCATTCTGGAAAACAGTTTGGCATATTCTTATAAAGCTAAACGTATCTTACCATCTGATTCAGCAGTCCCACTCTTGGGTATTTGTACTACAAAAATGAAAATTAAATTCACATTAAAAATACACAGTTATTCATAGTAGTTTTATTAGTGATAGCCAAAAGCTAGAAACAACCCACATTGTTCTTCAGTGGCTGAATGAATAAACAATAAATAATCTGAGGTCCAGTCTATATACAGTGGAATACTATTCAGTGTGCAGAGGAAGAAACTATTGATACATGTAATGCCTGAGAAGAATTTCAAAGGCGTACTGAGTAAGACAAGCCAGCCTCACAAGATTGCTTTCTGTATGACTCCCATTTATTTGACACAAGGCATCATAGCACAAGGGACTGTTTAGGGTAATGGACCTGTTCTGCATCCTTATTGTGGTGGTGGTTACACATGTGTAAGAATTTATAGAATTATATACCAAAGGAAAAAGAATTATTTGTGCTGTATAATAATTTTAAAAAAAAAATAGATGGTATGTGAAAACAAGAGTTGTTCATTTTTATTGTGGTCCTGTGGCTTTTACACATTTTACATATTTATCTAACAGGAAGAAATAGTTGAAATTATTGAGAAGTCTAAGTGCTTCTAGAATCTTATGTTGTGTAGTTAAAGGCTATAGTTACTACATCTTTCTAGTTAGTAGAGAGATAGAAATGGAAGGAGAATGGCCTCTGTCGGGTTCAGGGTGTATAACTTTGTTTTCTTTAATGGCTTTTCCCATTTTATTTTTCCTGTAATCAGTCTGTACAGTGAATGTACTCAATGAATTACCTGATATGTTCAATACTTTATTATAAGATGGGCTTTGTGTTAGATGATTTTGCTCCATGGGAGGCTAATGTAAGTGTACTGAGCACATTTATGGTAGGCTAGGCTAAGCTATGATATTTTGGTAGGTTAGGTGTATTAGATGCATTTCAACTTAGAATATTTTCAATTTATGAGTTTACTGGGATACAATTCCATTGTAAGTGGAGGGAGGTCTGTTTTTATATATATATACATACACACACATGTAAATTGTTTGTAATGGGCAGCCCGGGTGGCTCAGTGGTTTAGCGCCGCCTTCAGCCCAGGGCCTGATCCTGGAGACCCGGGATCGAGTCCCACGTCAGGCTCCCTGCATGGAACCTGCTTCTCCCTCTGCCTGTGTCTCTGCCTCTCTCTCTTTCTGTGTGTCTCTCATGAATAAATAAATGAAAATCTTTAAAAAATTAAAATAAGAAAAATAAATTGTGAAATAAAATTAGAAATTGGATGGGAACGACGTTTTAATATTTCATAAGACATCTGTGTGTTGTTTTCCTCTAATGGGAAATAAGGCCAAGTAACTCTTAAATGATTGAGTAGCCCCCTGGCATATAGGAGATACAACAGTGAAGCAGCCAAAAGTTTCCCTCCTTCCTTAAGCTTATATTGTCAGGCACTGGGGTGTGAAGGTAAGTAGTATTACATTTTGAGGACTTGATACCCATTCTCACTTGTTTTAAACATTGTAAGTTCTGTCAGATTGTAGAGCTTGAATCCAATAAAATTTTTGCCAGATTGATGAAGAATAATTATTTCTTCAATTCTACATATATTGTTCTCACTTCTATCATGAAAGTATAGTGGCTTTAGCATTCCAAAACTAATGAAGGATATGGTAATCATAATAATCCCATAGCTTTGCCAAATAGACTATATGTGACATTGTATTTATAATTTAATAGGTTTTGTCATGGTGGGTAGAGTAATAGTTACTTGGCTAAAAAGTATTCTCATAAAATGATATACTTAACAAATGCTACCAAATATTTAAGAAAATATTTGGTGAAATGTTTGGTTTATTATTAAAACAGGCTCTTTTTGTATTTTCCAGGAGAAATCTTAATTATTTTTCCAATGCTTATGCAGCTGCAGTTAGTGCTGTGGATCCTGACGCAGGAAATGGAGAACTTTGCATAAAGGTTCCATCAGAGTTATGGAAACATGTTGATGGTAAAATACAAAAAATATATTGACTGTAAAATCATGTTAGACTCAGTGACTGAACTTTCACATGAAAATTAATGATGCCATAATTACAAATTAATAAGTTGAAATATACAGAAATTGGAAACTTTTTTCTTAAGGATTACTGGTTAATAGGAAAATAGCAATTAAGGGCTGTGACAAAAAACCTATTCACTGTTGTTTTTAAAGTTGATAGTTAAAAAAAGAATTGGATGGATGGAATAATTTGTCAAGAATTAAGATTGCATGAGTGTCAAAGCAGTTTAGAATTACAGCATTTCATAGCAGGAAGAATCCTAAAAAATCACCTGGTTCAATTCCTTCCTTTTACAGAAGAGTAATCTGAAGTCCAGACAGTGAGTGAACTATTGAAGGTCACTGATAAGTAGTTGAGTCAATGCTAGAACATAGGGTTCTGTGGTCTGCACTTTTGAGCACACTCTTATTATATCTAAATCATTTTCTTTTGTATAAAGTCACAGCTATTATAATTACTATATATAACTTACCTCTTTTATTTAGCCTATAACCAGATGAAGAAGTAAACTTTTTTCTTTTTAATAGTTTGTATGTTTGGCCAGGGGTTTCTTGAGGGGGGTTGCCCAATTAGACGGCTATCGTTTCGTGTTCAGAAATTGGAGCTCGTATGGTTGTAGTGCTTTGAGGGAAATTAAAAAGAAACCTTTTAATTTTATGAAAGCAACATATATGCGTTAGGTAGATATCAAAGATAATATAATAAATAATGGATTATGTAAATTCCCAGGTAGCTTTTCCTACTCACCCCCTACTTCTACTCCCCAAAGTCAACTAGGGTTAATAATCTGGGGGGCTTTTTAGGTCCTTATTTTTCAAGTTTTGCATTGGATTTAGTTTTGAACTTTTTTCTTTAGGCAGTATAACATTATCAGAAATGTTGAGATGAGGATATGGCATGACCTGAGCCATATTTTGGGAGAATGCAGCTAGCAGTGCTAGAATTGAGTGGAAGTAAGGACATCAGTAGAGGCGGGCTCTTGAGTTAGTTTAGGTGGAGAGAAGGTGAGAGCCTAAACTAGGGTAAGTAGTGTAGTTTTTCGCATAAAACTGATTCGATTCCCATTTTATGTTTAGTGTAAGTCTTTGCCCTTATTATATAGACTGCTGTTACTTAATTATATATTTACATATCAATGTATGTATATATTTATTTGTTGCAGAATTAAAGGTCCTAAAGATACACATCAATTTTTCTTTGGATCAGCCAAAAGGAGGTCTTCATTTTGTGGTACCCAGTGTTGAGGGAAGTATGGCAGAGAGAGGTGCTCATGTTTTCTCTTGTGGGTATCAAAATTCCACAAGGTAGATTACTCTTATATATTTCAGTTAATTTCCTTTTTCAGTTGCATTTTTTCTGTGTATACACAATACATATGTTTAGTGTAAAATGGGAAGTATGAATTTGATCCTCAAATTTACCTCTTCTGAATCTTTTCCGCTAGTCGTTCCTCTTAGTTCTGTCTTCCCTTTTCTCTTTCCTTCTCAAAAAAGAGACTGTTCTAAAATCATCTCAATTCTTTATTTTTTAACTTTATACTGATGTAAAATAACATACAGAAAATTATACAAATTGTAAATAATAGTGAATTTTCACTAGTGAAATTAGTGAACAAACCTGTGTAATTCACATTCAAATCAAGAAAAAGAACATTACCAGCATTGTAGATCCCCCCTCATACCCACTTCAATTCACTACTTGCCCACCTAATGTCCTCCTGCCCAAGGTTAACCACTATTCTGATTTCTAAAATAGCATAGCTTGACACCTGCTTTTGAACTTTATATAAATGGAAGTGTCTGCATTATGCTCTTGATATCTGTCTTTTTCTGTTCAACACTATGGTAGTTAAGATTTACTTTCATTGTTGTGTATAATTGTAGTTTGTGTTCAAAGCTCAATAGCTCACTGTATGTTACTGAATTATGTGCATTCTCTTCAGATTGTTTTTAGTGATCCTCAGATTATTAACTCCTTCAAGTCAGGGATGATGTCTTAGACTTCTTTGTGTTGCAATATCAGATACATACTCTAGCAGGTAGTAAAATCTGATCTTGATAGAAAGGGGAATAGAAATTTTATGTCTGGCTTTACTAGCATTATTTGGATTTATACAGTGCATCCCATCTAATCTCCAAAAACAATTTGGGATTAGATTCTGAATATTGTGTTTTTTAAAACTTTACTATAAGCTTTTTTAGTTTCCAGAAATGAATACTACATAAAAACTGACTAATGTGAATATTGCAAGTGAAAATAATTTTTAATTTAAAAATTCAAAGCTAGGAATTATCTCTTTTTTAAGGATTTGAACTGGCAGCATCATATGATATATTTTCTTAATATTGCCAAATAATATTTGGAGGAAATTTCTATCTTTAATTAGATTCTTTCAAGTTACACAGTGAAAAGCTCACTAGGGAAATACCTGAAATTTCTTTTTGCGCATATTCTACAAATGTTAGAATAACTTATAAGTAAGGGAAACAATGTAGGTTACATTTTCACTATATTTTTAATGCTGGTGATATTTTTTTCTAGATTTTGGTTCCCATGTGTTGATTCATACTCTGAATTATGTACATGGAAATTAGAATTTACAGTAGATGCCGCAATGGTGGCTGTTTCTAATGGAGATTTGGTGGAGACAGTCTATACCCATGATATGAGGAAGAAGACCTTTCATTACATGCTTACCATTCCAACAGCTGCATCAAATATCTCTTTGGCCATTGGACCTTTTGAAATACTTGTAGATCCCTATATGCACGAGGTAAGTCATAGCTTCATGTTCCTTTCTCCTCCCAGCCTTTCACTTCTAATAAAAGGAAGGATAGTAATGAAATATTGAGTTTTTCCTAACTCTTCTTTCAATTATCCAGAATATCACTAGAGAGAAAAGGATTCCTTATCTGATATATTTAATGATGTGAATTCATGAATGAAATCCTTTCAAAATGTTCATATATTAAAGTTTTAGATTTTTTTCAACAGAGAGCTTAGAGTTCCAAAGGAGTGTCAAGTGTACTTTGATTAGTATGAGTCCATATATGTAACTACTTTATGCTCATGTTGTTTTTTTTGTTTGACATATGTTTATGAATGTTACAGTCCCATCTCTGGAATCTGAAATACTGCAATTTCAAAATTAAAGAACAAGATTTGTTCTCAGTTCAGCACATAGAGAGGAAAAAAAGATAAGGCTGAAGCAGAGTTTAGAATTCTAGTCAACACTCTCATTAAGGCTTGTTGCAGTGTTCTTCTATCCCATATCATGCCAGAAATTGTATATTAATTGGTAGACCAAGTACTGCTTTTAGGCCTCCCCAAGCATGAGACTTCTGGTGTTTAGGAAGTGATGTGTTAGTTATTGGCCCTTTCTACTTCTGTACCTATTTAAAGTAACATTTAAATAAGTCTCTTTTTATTTACTCCTGTCCCTAACATTTTTAATTTTAGATTTTTATTTCTTAGTATAAAGCTAAGATATACATTTGACCATGATTGTTTCAACAGTATTTCTTTGTGTAAGCAAAAATTGAGGGCGATTAGGTTTAGACTGTCAGTAAGCTCCTCAGTCTGTTCTTATATTTGTCTTCCTGAAATTGACAAGATTTATAAAATCACTGGTGGAAAAGATTCAGGATATTTTATGAATGGTTTTGCTTTTGCTGGCTTGACAGTGACTCTTAAAAATATATTCACTGATAAAATTGGCAGTGAATTTTAATATCTTTGGTAAATGGTCAGCTTAAAATCAACATTTGATTAGTACCTACTTAGTATTTTGGAATAATTTTTTCCCCCTCTCCAAGCCATTGGATAAGAGAAAGGTAAATGATAGTTAAGAAGTATTTTTCTTGGATACTTAGAGCCCACTTAGTCTTTCTCAGTCTCAAATAGTTTTTAGTGCATTATCAGATTGTCTGTCACGTATGTTTTTCTAAAAGTGAATCTTTTTTTTTTTTTTTCATGAATAGCATTTTGATTTTTGTGTACCCCAGAAGAGTGCTAATTAATGATGCAGTTTGGACCCTTGACCATTCATTAATCATACATAGATCCTCATTCACTCATGTATATTAGTCTTTAATCTGTTTTAACACTGTTAGAAGAATAATTTTTATCATACATTAAAAACTTTCCTTGACTCCACAATCCTGCAATAATCAGAACTGTGTAGTATGACTTTCAGGATATTCTAGGATTTGGCCCTAATTTTCCTTTCTAGCTTTTTTTCTCTATTACGTTCCTGTTGGTTTGTTGTATTCAGTAGTTACTTAGATTCTCCTGACCATACCATATATCTTTCTATCTTTGACTTTGAGGTGTTGTCTTTACCTCTTCATTCCGATCAAACTTCTGTCCAATTCAAAAAGATTAGCTCATATTTAATCTCCGTCAATGTTGATACCATTGATTTGGCACAGAATAATAACATAGGAGGAGGTGGTACATGATATTTGAGTGACCATGTCCAAGGTGGGACATGTAGTACTATGACAAGTGCAGTATTCACTAGGTTAGCTATATGTGAATCAAAGGTGGGTTTGCAATAAGCCTGGAAAATTTAAATCTTTGCTTTGTATGCTTATGCAGAAGACATTTTAATTTCAAACTGAAGTTGTATTTTTATTGGATCTAAGCATTTCACAGACTTAAAATCCATCGTGAGTTTAATTTTCAAGTACAGTGAATATGATACTTTTTTTGTAAACATAGTCAATAAAAGTAATTACTAATTTCACACTAGTATTTTACCTCATTGCTGTTAAACGGATTTATATGAAGTTTTCCTTACAATTGAGATAGGAAATTTAAAATACTAAAGGTAGCATTTTCATTTAGTAATCTTCTGCCCTTTTTATTTTCAGGTTACTCATTTCTGTTTACCTCAACTTCTTCCATTGCTTAAACATACTACGTCATATCTTCATGAAGTTTTTGAATTTTATGAAGAAATTCTTACATGCCGATACCCTTACTCCTGTTTTAAAACTGTATTCATTGATGAGGCTTATGTTGAAGTGGCTGCTTATGCTTCCATGAGCATTTTTAGGTTGGTATTTCTTAAGATTGGAAATGACCAAGTGAGGGTAATGATCTGAAGATAGGTTATTTAGTCTCTTCTGTTTATGCACTAAAAAATCATACAGATTATATATTGGTTGTCTCATGGATTTTTTTCCTAGCATCTTTAAAAGTTTACTGATGTCAGAAATCTCTTTGCCAATTATAAAAGAGAAAACTTCATTTTTTTCTTTCTTATCCTGCCTTACCTTCACCCCTTCTTTCTTTCTTTCCTTGGAAAGTTCCAGATTTATAAAATATATGTCTTAGGTTCAATCATTTTATCCTATCTGGGCCTAAATTTTCTCATGTGTAAAAGGGGAATAATAATAATAATACTGCCCATGTGTTCTCTGGAGTGTGTTACCAAAATCATATGGGTCAATGTGTTTAAAAGAAAAAAATGGAGCTCAAAAAATTAATAAGGGTGACTGCCTGGCTCACATGTGACTCTTGATTTTGAAGTTGTGAGTTCAGCCCTGCGTTGGGTATAGACCTTACTTTAAAAAAAAATAATAATAATAGTTATTATTGGAAAAAGGGTTTTGAAATTAGAAGAGCTCTTCATAGGAGGATCAGTTAATGATGAACATATCCATTTCTGGCTAATAATTCCTCTTCCCCCCAGAAAAAGATACTTACATTTTTCATGGAAATCAGTGGGAAACATTGTAGTCCTTGTTTTAAGCAAAAATTAATGAAGATTATGGATTTCATCTAAATTTTGAAAAGATGTGAAAGCTTTTGGAAGAATATTCCGTTTTTTCTCTTTTATGTCTAACTTGAATTTTATTTTAAAAATGTGGTTATTTTATTTTGAGTGAATCATTGTTTGTTTCTTGGTTATAATTAACTGTTTCTTCTCTTAAATTCCAGCACAAATCTCTTACATAGTGCTATGATTATAGATGAGACACCTCTGACTAGAAGGTGTTTAGCCCAGTCCTTGGCACAGCAGTTTTTTGGATGTTTCATATCCAGAATGTCTTGGTGAGTGATTTCATAGTTTATAGCTACTGAGAAAAAGAATTAGGAAAGTTTGTGTGTGTGTGTGTGTGTGTGTGTGTTTTTCCTGTATTTTCTTTTCTCTATATATATTTAGAGAAAAATAATTATAAATGTCATCTCAAATATTTGGCTATCAATTCAATATAGTTCTATCATTTTTAAAAGAGTTTTGACAGCAACAGTTTCTTAGAAAATTAAATGAATACTATACATATAAGGCCTTGAATGTGTAGAAAACTAGTTAAAATTCTAATGTCAATGTTCATTGTAAGTGGTAATATTCCAAATCATGAATAAAGCAAAATAACAGTCTTCTACATACAATAGTGATAGGGATTTTCTGGTAGTGTTTTAACTTTGTACTAATATACTTGAAAGAAGTAAGAGATAAGAACACTTAATTGTTTTGATTGACTTGAGAGGAATTCAAAGAAATACATGGAACTTCCCTTAGGATTATAATTTTTTTTGTGATCACTTTATGCTAGGCATAGTACATGACTATCAGTTGGTTTCTTTTTCTTTTTTGTTGACAGAAGGTAAGTCCTCTTGAATTATGTAATTCTTCCATAATAGCATAGTTTCAGTGAAGAATAGTGCCTGGAATATAGTAGGCAAAATGTTTGAATAAATGAATGAGTGGATAAGTATATGAATGAATACATGATTGAATGGTATTAATTCCCTTTCCTCTTGAGAAACCAAAAATAAGGGACTCCTGGATGGCTCAGTGGTTGAGCGTTTGCCTTCAGCTCAGGGCGTGATCCCGGAGTTCTGGTATCGAGTCCCACATCGGGCTTCTTGCATGGAGCCTGCTTCTCCCTCTGCCAGTGTCTCTGCCTCTCTCTGTCTCTTATGAATAAATAAATAAAATCTTCTAAAAAAAGAGAGAGAGAAACCAAAAATAAGTAATTGAAGTTTAGATCTTGGAATCCCATTGATAATTATGCATGGGATTGGCAAATGTGAACCTTAAAAATATAACCAGTGCAGTCCTTACTTTGAGTATTTCCTTGGAGGCAGACAATTATGGACTCAAGTTGGCCAAGAAGGAAAAGGTACGAACATAGTTAACATTACTTGAAGTAAGGCTGGAAAGCAGATGTGAGGAAGGCATAATGGATGGATAAGTAGAACTCAGTGGGAGGAGGTGGTTAAACAGAATATTTTGTTTAAAAACTTCTAATTATTTTTTCATTTTTTTTAAGAATGCACAAAAGGACACACTATAACTTGTTCTGTTCTCCTCTTCAGTCTTATCCAAAAAATTTTTATGATTAAAAGCATATATTTTGACTTCTTGCATAGGTCTGATGAATGGGTATTGAAAGGAATTTCCGGCTATATTTATGGACTTTGGATGAAAAAAACTTTTGGTGTTAATGAATACCGCCATTGGATTAAAGAGGTAAAAACAGCCAGATCTATTACTTATTTAGAAGTCAACAAGACATGTTAGTGTTCTCCTGATTTGCAAATCACTTCTCCTTTCCTTTTCATAATTGTAAAATACTGTCATTTGCAAGTACCTAATTTTTCCCATCAAAATAAAACTCACTTTACTGAGAAAGATGAATGGTCTGTTTTATCTAGTGTTGACTTCCAAGGAGTTTTTTGCTAAGCAAGAGAGTATTTAAGCTCCTTCAATGTCAAATTAGTTGTTAGATATATCCAAGCTCCTTGTATTATTCGTTTGTAATGTAATTCTGTGCTTCCTAAATTTGTTTAGACATAGAGCCTAGCTTTTGGAGTCAGATTGCTTTTCAGTTTGCCACATATATTTACAAGCTTTATGACTTTGGTTAATCTTTTTAAGTCTCATCTTTAATAAAAAGAGTAAATGGGGATTGTGAGACTTCATACATGTAATGTGCATGGTGCCTTGTACATAGTAAGTGCTTATCATGCTGGCTAGCCCTTCAGTACATTTATGTTCTCTGTCAGTGTCACATCTTTTCCCTATTATTTAAAGATTTGGCCAAAAAGAAAAAAAAATCAACTGTATTTTGCCTAGCCCATTCTGTTCATGTACATACACATTTTACTCATCTTGTGCTTAACTCCTTCCTTCGTGGAAAAATTTCAACCTTTAATATCTTTATGAAATAGACCCCTCCATCTTCCCCTTTTCTCATTTTATGTATCTTTGTCATCCAAACCCAAACTCAAGTAAGCCAAAAGGTAATTATAAAGGCTTTCAAACATCTAGAACCATAAAAGAATTCATATATCCAAACTAGAAGAGTCCATTCTTCATTTCAGAAACTATTAATTAAGGGAAAAAAATAACATAGCACTTGCAAGATATCAGGAACTATCATAAACATTTTATAACTATTAACTGTATTAATCTACCTAACTACCCTGTTATTATGCTGATTATATGAGGATTAGGTGAAGAAACTGAGGCACAGAGAGGTTAAATTATTTGGCCAAAGTTACACAGCTAGTAAGTAGTAGAGCCAGAACCCAAACCTGGCTTTTAACCACTACATTGTTATTTTTTACCACTTCTGTATACTGCTTATATGTTATTTAAACAGGCCACGAGTTTCTAACATAGTTCTGTGGTCTTTTGTTTTTCACTTAAAACTTTTTTTTCCACTTTGATCTATGTCATATTAGAGAAGACTGAAGAAGTTTTAAAATAGTAGATCCCTGATATAATTTTACCTCCATTTCTTTTTATTTGTCTAAATCTTCCACCAGAAACAAAACACAGAAAAGAAACAAATGAACTTGGAACACAGATCAGAGAGGTTGGGAAGAGCCATTAAGGAAACATCGGCAGGCTGCTGGCCAGCCCTGGAGTCACAAAGGAGAGAAGGCTTTTTGGCGCTATTATTGAGCCAGCTGTGTAGTCTGCTTTGTTTATAAGAACATAAACTACTTTACAAATACATTTAATGTATTATAAGACATTTAAATTTTGATTCCAGGAAATCAGAAATCACAATTCAATTCTAAAATTTGGCATGTAAAATAATTTTCACGGACTCCTCTATTTTTATATTTTTTAGGAGCTAGACAAAATAGTGGCGTATGAACTAAAAACTGGTGGAGTTTTACTACATCCCATATTTGGTGGAGGAAAAGAGAAGGATAAGTAAGTTTGTTGTTCAGAGGTGATATTATAAACCTTGTGTTATGGGTTCCATCTTTCAGGATTATTTGGGATGTGTATGGAGACCCATACAAGCCAAAACAATAGTACGTAATAATATCAAAGCCACAAATACTGGTAACACTCTATTTACTCTTTTCCTTACTTTACTATTTTTACTACATGTGGTGGCTGCAGATGTAATTAAACAGTAAAGAAAGACTAAAAAAGTAGAAGGCTTTCCTCTTTTCCATGTAAATTTGCAGATGCTACTATATATACTATTCTTAGAAAAGTTTAAAAATAATGGAAACAAGTATTTTGCTTATGGACCACTGATTATTTTTTTAAATCTAAGTAGATAATTTCAGTTTCAGGACATCATACCTATAACTGTTTATCTGAATGGTCACCTATCTAGACACTTAATTAGTCTCTGCTTTTTCCCTTCTTTCTTTTATATGCCTCCCTCTCTACCTACCCTCTCTTCTTTCTTTCCCTTTCTCTCTTTCGTTGTGTAGCAAGTCCCTGTAAGGAAGACAGCCACTTAGAGCAAAATAGTGTTACTATCAGGAAATCTTGTTTGTTCTAGTGCCCATGGATTCCCTAAGAGAATATGGATTGAAGTGGATGGGAAAACTTTTCTGTATTTTCACTAACCATTAGCTGACGTTTTATATTTTCCTTAACTATAAATGTAGGCAACAGACAATGCTGTGACTTTGTCAACAGTAGAAATTATAGATCTTTCCTGTCACATTATAATTGTTAGCAGATATTTTGAAATACTCTGCACTTACCGCCACCTCAGTTTTACTATAATAGACCACTGCCAGGTCTTGTTATTCAGTGCATGAATAAACTAGCACATATATTGATATATCATAATTTTTAAATATTTTTATAGCTGTATTTCATTATAATTGGTTTCCTTTGTAATTCTGTGCATTTTATTTTGTGCATATGAAAGCAATTTCTCAAAAGGGACCCATAGGATTAACTGGGCTGCCCAAGTGTCTAAAAGCACCACAGAGTTAAGAAACTTGAAGTTATTTAACTGGTAGCCTTTTCTTTGTTGTAACATGGTCACCAAGACGAGAGTAAGTTTGAGGGAAAGCATAGAAATTTGGAGTTAGACAAACTTTGGATTCTTGTCGTTATTTTTGTGATTTGAGAAAATTGTATAACCTTTCTGTGTATGTGTTTGGATGTATAAAATGGCAGTCCATCTTAACCTGGGTTAGTTGTATTACTTGAGGTCAGGTTTCATAAATGTTAGTTCCTTTCACTTTCTTCTTCTGACTGCCTGCTGTATGGCAGTTGCCCAGCATATAATTAGAGCATTACCATGGTATATAAATATTATTTACACTAAATGCTTTTACTTTGGTTCTGTCCATTTATTTAGCTCTTGTATGTTTAATTTTTAAAGGGAAAAAAAGGTCTGGAAGTAATATACCTCCCTCCCACCAGTTCCTCTTTTTGGAGATAACTCTGAGTATAAATTTGGTATATTGTTTCCAGACCTTGTGTGTGTGTGTGTGTGTGTGTGTGTGTGTGTGTGTGTGTCTTTATGTATGGCATTACCAAATGTAGTTCAATCATACACATATGACTATATAAATATGAAATTGGTAAATACTTTAAATTTCCATATGCCATTTTTTTAAAGATTTTATTTATTTACCTGAGAGAGTGAGCGAGAGCAAGAGAGAGAAAGCACCTGTACGTACTAGTAGGAGGAGGGGCAGAAGGAGAGGGAGAAGCAGGCTCTCTGCTGAGATGGGAGCCCAGTGCAGGGCTCCATCCTGGGACTCCAGGATCATGACATGAGCCGAAAGCAGACGCTTAACCAACTGAGCCACCCAGGTGCCCCCATGTTTTTAAGGAAGTGTAATGATTACTCTTACACATTGATTGTGAGAGTATAATTTGGTACAGTGATTTTTGAAGGGTTATTTTATGTAATTTTCAGATTCAGTAGTTGTATTTCTAGCTGTGTTGTCATATAGATATTTTACTTCTAGACATTTGTGATACAGAAATACTTGTGCATATGTAAAGACATTCACTATAACATTGTTTAAAATAGTGAAAAATTTTAAACACCTTAAATGCTATATATGTCATAATTTTTTTTTTTACTAGACTGTACCTTTTTTTAATCTGATGATCTCTTTCATCATTTCAAAATTTAAAATTTTTACATAGTCTGGCCTTTGTCCTCTGGAATTTATATTTATTTATTTATTTATTTATTTATTTTTATATTTATTTATTTATTTAAGATTTTTCCCACCCTAGAATTAGGACAAGAAAATTTTTCCTTCTTTTCTTCTAGTATTTTTATATATTTTTTGATATATAATACATCTGGGATGTTTTTTATGTGTGCATATATGGTTTAACCTTGGGATATTAATTAGAATTACATTAATTGTAATTATGATGAATTTAGAGAGCACTAAAATATTAACACTATTCTTATCTAGCATCTTGGCATGTGTTTTTATTAAAATTTTCCCTTAGGTTTTTTATGAAACTTCATAATTTTCTTCTTTTAGAAGTTTCCTAGTCATGTTGGTCTCATGCTAAGAAATCATTGAGTTATATTGTCATGAAATTTATTGTTTATTTAATATTCAAATTTGTTTTATTAAGCATAGCTGTTTATGTTTTTAGTCCAGCATCTCATCTACACTTTTCAATAAAGCATCCACATACGCTTTCCTGGGAATACTACACTATGTTTCAGTGTAAAGCTCACCTTGTGATGAGATTGATTGAAAATAGGATCAGTATGGAATTCATGCTACAGGTAAGTATTAAACTTAGGGACTTAACAGTTGTAAAGAAAGACACGCTCTGTATGTGTATAATCTGAATGCTGTTTGGTAGGAGTCAGAGCATCTGAATTTATAGCAGGAATTCTGTTACTAATTACCTGTTTGCTCACTAAGTAACTTGTGCTTTTTTCTCCTTAGATGTAGAATGAGTATCATTACTTCACTCATGTAATGCTGGTTTGTCATGGATATAAAATTAGAATGTGAGGATGAAACTAAAACCTATTTATACATATGATTTTGTGTTCTTTAATTGAAATATTGAGGATGGGTGCCACTTAGACTGTTTTTAATAGAAAACAAACCTACCTAAAAGATGTTTATTTTTGCTACTATTAAATTCTGCCATATATTTTAACAAGTTTTGGTGTAAGTAGTTAAGATTTAGTAGTTAAGGTAGTAGAAATAAATGTGTTATAAATGTTTGACTATTTTTTTTCCCATTGACAATATTCTTACAGGTGAATGAAAAATAACTTTTTAGTAATTTTTTTTTTTATTAGTAATTTTTTAAGCATTTTATGATTGCCTTAAAATTAAATTTATTTACTCTTTCTTTTACCTTACCTTTAGAGTGGAGAAATTTTAAATGAGAGACAGTCCATAAAGAAACTTTGTAAAGTTGTGTAAATCTTAATGATTTTGCTAAATCATTTGCTAAACTTGCTAAATAAAGTTTAGTTTCTTTGTAAAGCTCATGGTACAATAAATTATAGGTATTATATATTACTATTATTATAATCCTTAAAAGTACTGTTCATTGTTTTTGTCTAAGACATATTAAAGTTGAATTATGTTTTGAGGAGGAATAGTTTTATAGTCTGGCTGCTTAAATCTATCTTTACGTGCTTTTAATGGTAATAGTCTTTAACTAGTCCTACCTATATAGTTAGATGTGAAATTATTGAAATTATTATCTTTGTAATTAACTGTAGTAAAGTCATAATGTAAAATGGGTTAATACAGAATTGAAAACAATGTATTTTATGTTATATAAACTTATTTAGTAAGACATTTTCATCCTTACAGGTTTTTAATAAACTGTTAAGTTTGGCTAGTACTGCTTCATCACAGAAGTTCCAGTCACATATGTGGAGTCAGATGTTGGTTTCCACATCTGGGTTTTTGAAATCCATCTCAAATGTCTCTGGCAAAGACATCCAGCCTTTAATAAAGCAGTGGGTGTATCCTTTTCAGTAGCAGTTCAACAAGGAGGGAAAGGGAATAAGATTATATGTGTCAGGGGAAGGAGGAAGAAGAAAGAGTTGGGAGACCAAAGTAGAACTATTTAAATTTCTAAATAGTAGTAGAAATAACCATGAACTGTAAATCATTTCAGCTAAGGTGCCTATTAATCACTGAGATAGAGACACACATACATATGTACACACAGACTTACGCTTGTAAAATTTGGTGTATTTTGAATTGCTTTTTAGTGTGTGACTATAGCAGTAGTCTTGATGGTAGGGGAGGTAAATAGTCCACCAGACAGGCCTGCAGGATTACTTTTAAGATGTAGTGGTATGGTAGCTTTTAGATGTGGTTAGAGCTTGGCACAACTTAAGTGGTATCTGGGAACTTTTCAATTTTTACATTTTTCATATCAAAGCACTATTATATTAATAACCCAGTAGAGTGGTTTTGCTTCTTAAAAAACATAAATCTGTTAATGTCTCAGAAATTTTGTTTAAATCTGGGGAAACATTTTTCACAAAAATTTTGAATACTTTGCCACCTGGTTTACCCTGAAGTGTGTTCTCAAGCCTTGAGCTGGTGAAAATGAGTTTGAAAGTTATTACCTACTATAACGAGTCATTTATTTTGTTTAGCACGTATTCATTTCAGTATGCAAAAATTCCTTTACAATTCTTCAGAGATCAGAGTGGAGTGGTAAAGTTTTATGGGAGTTTTGCATTTAACAGAAAACGAAATGTCTTGGAATTGGAAATAAAACAAGATTATACATCCCCTGGAACTCAGAAATACGTGGTAAGATTTTTTCTAGATTGGCCTTTTGTATTGCTTTCTTCCCAGTTCAATATAGGAAGGGCTTATGGTTGGAGAGCTGGTTAGAAGTTTCATAATGAGGTTTTGTTTGCAAAGGTCAAAATTGAGAAAACATCAAGTGTCAATGATGGGTCAATGAAGAGGTCATGACGGAGATTTCAGAGAACACAGATTATCGCAGTTCTTCTTTCCTTTGGTACCAGCTACTTCTCTGTGTCTCTAGATATATATCTTGCATAGTAGTATTTTATATCTTGAAATACATACCTATACACCTAAGAATACATTTATGGTATTTTTCTAGCATTGTTTTTGAACACGGTTTCTTTTTAAAGGGACCACTTAAAGTGACAGTGCAGGAGTTAGATGGATCCTTCAATCATACATTGCAAATTGAAGAAAACAGCCTTAAACATGATATTCCCTGTCATTCCAAAAGCAGAAGGTAGGCATTGAATCATAACTTTAAACTGAAATTGATAATTAAATTGTAAGTCTCACAGATTAAAATGCCAAAATAGAAATCCTAATATATACCTAAGTTTTCAAGTAAAAAACATGTTATCTGGTATCTTTTTTTCTTTCATTCTACTTTAAGTTGATGTTATTAAACAGTCTTTATTTGCTTTCTGTTCTTGACAGCATTTTTTATTTTTTGAATTAATTTAAAAATTTAGGTTTAAGAATCTTTATTTTGTTAGGGTCAGGGGGAGGTGGAATAGAAATTTAATTTTTTGGAACCAGGAACAATATAAGGCAAATTACTTATGTTTGTCTTTATTAGTTTCATTGGATTAATATCTATAGTAAATATTGGGGCAGTGATCATTGAATAAAAAGGAAGGAGCTGGATACATATGTCATGAAAAGCCCCTGCATTTTCTTTAGTGTGTCTTTCTCCCTTTTGTCTGTATTATCATGCCCTTACAGAACATTCCTTTATTTTTTTTATTTTTAAGTAATCTGTATACCCAATATGGGGCTCGAACTCACGACCCCAAGATCAAGAGTTGCATGCCCTTCTGACTGAGCCAGGCAGATGCCTCTTAAGAAACATTCTTGATGTCTTTCAAAAGGCACATTATCATTTTCCTTAAAAAATGTTCAGCCAAAAAAAACACAAAATATTCAGCCATTCATCTTCTATGTAATACATTTTTTCTTTACCACTGTTGTTTAAGTCAGCCATTAACATGTATTCTGAATAGTGAGAGATGAGCACATTTTTGTGCTTTGCTGGAGGATTGTATAGTAATATAAAAACTTCAGAAATAGAAATTATACACTCATAACTACCTTGAGGTCCTGTCAGACAGATGAGGATGTCAGTTGATTTTGATGGCCTTCAGAAACTTGATTTTGAAATGTCGCTGAAGCCATTTTTTCTCTTCAAAAATTCTTAGTTCAGACTTAAATTTCCCTTTTCCTTTTGTTCTGTCTGCCTTAGAAATTGGGAACATCTAATCGCTACCCTTTCCATAACATTTCCTCAAGTTTCCTGTTTTAGTTTTCTTAAAGGATTTCTTTGTTGATAGATTGATCTTCTCTATATGAAATTGCAGCTTACCAGTTCTTGGAAGTACATACATGTTTTAACCTGACATTTAGTTACGTATTTTTGCTTTTTGTTAAACTTTGATCAGAAAGACATTTCAGTATCGCGTACTTCATTCCCTTCAGCTTCAAAATAGATTGTGTTTAAATTCCATTACACTCATTATCCCTTCTTCTTCCTTAAACTGTCTTAGAATGTTGCCTGAAATTTTCATTTTAAACTTCAGCTGTTCTTTATCTCCTTTCAGAATTGGAAATGTCACAGCTTGTAAACTTAACTTTTCCCTAAATGTAGGAATAAGAAGAAAAAAATTCCATTGATGAATGGAGAAGAAGTTGACATGGACCTTTCTGCAATGGAGTAAGTTAGTTATTTGAGTTTAAGGATATGGTATTTGATGCCTTCTCATCTGTCTTGTTATGCACATCTAAAAGTATGTAAATATGTTGAAATTGCTGCTTTTAAAACTTTTGAAAGTCCATAGAAATGCAGTGTTTCTCAAACTATAATGTGCATGTTAGTCACTTACAGATCTTAAAATGCAGTTTCTAATCTAGTACTTCACCAGTGGGTCCTGGGAGTGGTCAGGTGATACAGACTCTTTTTGTCTTTGGACAAGACTTCAGGGCACTTTCAGTCTCCCTGTGTTTTCCAAATACAATTTAAATGCCACTGTTCTGAATTTTATGTGGTAATATTCACTGATTGGCATTGTTTCATTTTTAAATATAATATAGCTCAAACTTCATTTTGCTCATCCATATTGTGTCTGTGTATTTTTTTATAAAACATCTATAATTATTTACTAACTTGGTTGCCAAATATTACTGCTGTTTACATACCATTTATATACTTTTTCCATATCAAATGTCTTGCCTGTAATAACCACCTACTAGTATTTGGTGAATTAAAGTAGTATCTCAGGTAGTGTTCTTTTGATGGAAGTGTTGACATAGACTAGATATTTTAAACTGTGCTTGTTACTTTGAGAAGTATAGGAGGATAAATTCATGATATGCCTCTGAACTATGATTTCAGAACTTGCTCTTTGAAAAAGATCATGAATCTAACATTTAAAAAAACAGTATTAAAAATGAGTTAAACACATTAATTTAGTAAAATAGATAAATTCCATTTTTTAGATTGATTCCAAGAAAGGATGGCATTTATAGCCATAGTCAATTTGGCTATAGGCCATGAAATGAAGAAATTTGATCTCTTTTTTTTTCACATCGCATAATCACAAATCAAAATCCCCAAATTAATATTTTCAGATGAAATTTCTTTGTGATAACTATCTTCTTATCCTTGGAGATCTTTCAAGCAAGATTGATAAAGATTAGCTAATATGAGAAAGTTGAAATACATTAAATGTAATGAGAATGTTGTCAGTGTGATTAAAAAAAATGAATATAGTAAAAGTTGAGGCAGTCTTGAATATTACATAGAGAAGAGAATCTGTTTAATGCTTTGTTTTTTATTTTATAAATATATGAAGTTGAAACAAATTGAAAGAAAATTATATTTTCAGTGCTGATTCCCCTTTGCTGTGGATAAGGATAGACCCAGATATGTCAGTGCTAAGAAAAGTGGAGTTTGAGCAAGCTGACTTCATGTGGCAATATCAGCTCCGCTATGAGAGAGATGTTGTTGCACAGCAGGAGTCTATTCTGGCCTTGGAGAAGTTCCCTACGCCAGCATCTCGCCTTGCACTCACTGACATATTAGAACAAGAGCAGTGTTTCTACCGAGTAAGAATGTCTGCTTGCTTCTGCCTTGCAAAGGTGAGATGATGTACAGTAGAAAGAAAACATAACTACTGCATATTTTTTTAAAAACCAAAAACTCTGAAAATGAATTAACATTTACTGTAGTCTTTAATATTACTTGATAGCTGGTCCCTTGAAAGCTGTTTTCCAAATGTGTTTAATAAGACTGATTCGAAAGAAACATGTTTTGATCTGAAAATAGTGCATTAAAAGTTCGTGATTGTCAAACTGAAAGTCAAATTTTAAATTCAAAGAGAATTGCTTACCATCTTATTGAACTGCCAACCATACTGTTAAGGCACAGAATGTATTTGGCAAAAGATTCCTTAGTTTAATTGATTTTTTTTTTTTAAGATTTTATTTTTACTTATTCATGAGAGACACAGAGAGAGGCATAGGCAGAGGGAGAAGCAGGCTCCCTGCAGGGAGCCCGATGTGGGACTCGATCCCAGGACCCTGGCATCATGCCCTGAGGCGAAAGCAGACGCTCAACCACTGAGCCAACCAGATGCCCCTTAAGTCATATTTTATGTTATGTAGTACAGGAAGTTGTATCATCTTAACCATCCTACTGTGGTGATTATCTCCTGTTGGTTTCAGCTTAGTAAGTAGTCTTAGTGATAAATAACATGATAGGTTTTATAATTTCACATGCTAGAAGAGTTAATTTATTAAGAAAACTAAAAATAATAATAATAAATAAATATTTTTCTTTAGTTGCAAAACATCTGAAGGTAGAACAAATGAAAACCAGAAAAACGCAGACAAAAATTTGGCCAGAAATACTAGGTTCCAGGTATTTAAAAACATCCTGATAATAGGTTCATTCCTATTTAGTGACTCCTCTGCCTTCCTCACTGCTAAAATCCATTTGCCCAATATCTCTCAAGATTGTAATGATTTAGATTCGTTTTGTCTTTAATGGTCACTATTGAGGAGTTGCAGTCCTGCATCCTACTCAGTTAATATGAGGGACAACATGATGTTCTCTGATAGTCAGCTGCTAAGGATATAATTTCATTGCTTCTATAAAGATCTTTGTGATCTTGCATGCTAAATTCTTAGCAGGTCCATGAAATTGTAGACTATTATTTAAAATTAATTGTAAGTTCATTCTTTTCAGACATGATTTCTATATATGCTGAAAGTTTCAATAGCAAGGAATTTTTTTTTTTTTGTAAAACCTTCTTGCAAACTTAAGTGTTAGCACTATACTTGGCTTATTTTTCAATTAGGGTAGATTTAAAATCTGATTTAAAGTCTTATTTAAAATCCATGGTGATGTTTCTATTTGATAATTTAAAATGTTAGAATTATATTTGTCTAAATGGGCAAAGATAAACTTACTCAGAATAGAAGTCTTTTGCAGACATTCTTTAATGATTTTTATTTTTTAATTTTTCATTTATTTATTTGTGAAAAACAGAGAGAGAGAGGCAGAGACACAGGCAGAAGAAGAAGCAGGCTCCATGCAGGGAGCCCGTTGTGGGACTCGATCCTGGGTCTTCAGGATCACAGCTTGGGCCTAAGGCAGGTGCTAAACTGCTGAGCCACCTGAGCTGCGCCATATTTTTTTAAAACATAAAAGAGGGATCCCTGGGTGGCGCAGCGGTTTGGCGCCTGCCTTTGGCCCAGGGCACGATCCTGGAGACCCGGGATCGAATCCCACATCGGGCTCCCGGTGCATGGAGCCTGCTTCTCCCTCTGCCTGTGTCTCTGCCTCTCTCTCTCTCTCTCTCTGTGTGACTATCATAAATAAAAAAAAAAAAAAAAAAAAAAAAACATAAAAGAATGCTCCAATTTAGAAATTATAGAAAATAATTATAAGTGTACATAAGAAAAAAAATAAGTGTACATAGAATTTGGGGGGGTTGGTAAGTTAATTTTTTTGGAAATGGTAATAAAAGGCTAAAATGTCTAAAAATTTCTGAGGATTAAAATTTTTGAAGACAAATCCAATTAAGTGTTAATAAATTTTAAACTATTTTATTTATTTAAAAATACGTTTGCAGTGGTGATGGAAATTACTTTGTTCTAATTATTTGCAGATTGCAAATTCAATGGTGAGCACGTGGACGGGACCACCAGCCATGAAGTCACTCTTTACTCGAATGTTTTGTTGCAAGACTTGTCCAAACATTGTGAAAACAAACAACTTTATGAGCTTTCAAAGCTATTTTCTACAGAAGGTACAGTTGACTCTCTACTTCCTTTATTTATTTATTTTTTTTGACTCTCTACTTTCTTAATCATTGTTTTATGCCATTATCTGTATATCTCAGTTTAACTTGGGGACTATTTAAATAACAGGTGTGTTTACTTTTTTATAAAAGCTTTACCTTTGTTTTTTTTTTGGTTTGTTTCTTCAAAATGTTCCCCAAATTTTAATTGATTGTCCATAGAGTTTATGAGCTGTGTGTAAGTAGCTCTCTATCAGCATTTATACTAACGTAAGTAGAAATGTGTAATTTGACTTTTTGGTTGGTTATGTGGTGAATGGAGGTATGGATGAGGCCTTCTGATGGCAGTCCTTCTGGAATGTGGCCAGCCCTTCTGAGATAATGTATAGTACCCATCTCTGGTTTCAGTGCCAGCTCTGCTCTCACTAGTAGTTTGCATGAGGACAGGTTTCTTAACTGTATAAGCCTCAGTTTACTCCATTGTAAAATTTATCTTTTTACAAATAGATCAAGTATGTAAAGTGTTTTATATTGTTTATCAAATAGTAAACTTTTTATAAATGATAATATACAGAGTCACAGTGGTGTGATGGTGTCATGTTTTAGGAGGGATATGGAATGGCAAGATTGTCAGCGTTTGGTCAATTTGCAAATCACTTGTAAAATGTTTTGAGTAATTTGATGATGATGATGATGATGATTTGATGATGATGATGATGATGATGATGAAGAAGGCAGGGGTGCCTGGGTGGCTCAGGTTGTGATCTCACGGTTGTGTGTTTGAGCCCTGTGTTGGACTCTGTGCTGGGTGTGGAACCTGCATAAGATTCTCTCTCCCTCTCCCTCTGCCTTTCCCCTTCTCTCTCTCCCTCTCTCTCTCTATATATATATATATTTTTTTTTAATATATATAAATATATATATATTTCTCTCTAGAAAAAAAAACAAATAATGAAGGCAGAGGTCGGATTAAGTAGATTGAACTAGAAGGAGGAGTGAAGTTGAAGTAGAAAAAACTAACAAAGCCTAGCTGAAGAGTATGAAAAAGACATGTTAAGGATAAAGCAGTGCTAAGAAAGGTACATTTGGTATTTGTTTTATATAAAGGAAAAAGAAACTTGTGGCATGTTTGTCACAAAGGAATCTGTGGAAAGGGAGAAGTGAAATATTCAAGTAGGAGCAAGTAAATATGAAAAAGAAGGCAGAGTAAATTCTGAAGATACTAGTAGTGGGTGGGACACAGTTGGGAGGTTAATTTTAGAAAAGATAAGAGCATTTCTTTTTCTGAGGCAGGTAGAAAGCAGATTGGAAGTGAGTGAAATGATAGATGTTGAGGGGGGTGTTAGTTTAAGTGAGATTTATATATGGTAGAGGGAGAAGTAAAAGATTACAGCAACATTGAGACACCTGCTGAGAGAAGTCATGATATAATTATAGTGAATTTCATCAGCAGAACAGATTCAGGGTGAGCCAGGTTTGGGGAAAGCCAGTACTGGTATAATCAAAGAAGTCTATGTGGCATCCTGTTGTTATTTTATTTTATTTTATTTTATTTTATTTTATTTTATTTTATTTTATTTATTTATTTATTTTTCCTGTTATTTTAAAGAACTGAACATTCTCTAGTACTTAACTTGTTGTTCAGCTCTGTTGTCATTTCACTAATTCCTGGTATGGAAACAATTTAATTTCTGTGTCTACCCAGTATTCCCCTTCATTGTGTCATTATGTGTCTGAATACCTTAGATTAGTGTTTTGTATTGGAAGTTGTGTCCCATTGATGAGGATGAGATCAATTTGGAAGTTTGGGGTTCATTTTTTAAAAACAGTAGGCAGTATCAGAATGCAACACATAAGGGTAGATATAAAGTGTTTTGGTTTTATTTTTTTAGTTTACGTGACATTTGTGTGTGTGTGTGTGTAGATTGGAATGTAAATATATCTTACTGTTGGTTGCAATCAAAAAAGTTGGAGAATACTTTTAGACTAGTTACTTTCACGTAATACTTTCAATGCCAGAAAAGGGAGAAAAGATGACTCTAAATCAAACTTGAATCCCAAAAGAGCAAAACCGGCACAGGACAGGTATTTCTATGGAAGAGAGCCTTTTCCCTCAGTTCTTACAGCATTAGCACTGTCTCTTGTTACACTGTTATAACACTGACTGTCCCTTGCTTCAGCTCTTTCATGCAAGCAGAACAGCCACACTCCTTCAGTTGAGAAGATACTGTTATTTTGAATCAGATGAGAGCATAGTCCCCAGCTCTCTAAGGACTGTGATGACTTCATCTGTGGTTCTGTCTTGAATTTAAAGAACTTGGTTTTACTGGTAAAGGTTACCACTGTGTGAGTCAGGTTTCCACTTCTTTAGGAAAGTTGCCTATGAAAATTTGGAAAGGGGAAATCTGACTGGATTTTAGATCTTTGCCATTTTTCTTTAGGTTGTGAGTGGAGGTGGAACTGTAGAATCAGTGTCTCTGGGACTGATGATTGGATGCTTTCCTATCTGTCACATGCTTCCAGCCACTGTATCATTCAATCCTAAAAATGGTTGTGAGGAAGGCTGTTGAGTGAGCAGCTAGCTAAAATAGTCCAGGTATCTTGGTAGTAGAGTGGGAGTTGAGGAGTGGTCTGTCTAGTGTTAAAACCCATTCCTTTTCCACTGTAAAACAAAACTGGATTAATTTAATTTATATTACATATACTTCATCAAATGAAGACAAAGGCACACAGACTACAGAGTACTCTCCCCTTGGTTTGCCACTCTGCTTTTCTGTTAAAATGTTTGACGTGTTCCCAGTGAGAGGGAGTGATAGAGGGTTTAGGCTCCATCCAAATAACTAAGTCAGTCCCAGAATATCCTTTTTTTGCATATACTAAGATGAATTGTAATAATGACAGAGGTTATTATATGCTTAAAAAAAGTTTTTTGGTGGTTGTTGTTTTGTAGACTATGCCGGTTGCAATGGCTTTATTGAGAGATGTTCACAATCTTTGTCCCAAAGAAGTCTTAACATTCATTTTAGACTTAATCAAGTACAATGACAACAGAAAAAATAAGGTAAGACACTTTACTGAATATTATAAAACTACCTAGTGATATTTTGTTTTTAAAGAAATATTTAGACTGGGAAATGATTGTTGAGTCCATGGTGCTTGAAGTTTCTAAAGATAGAAATATACAAACATGATTTATTATAACAACCAGTGGTTGGTTTTTTTAAGTTTAGTTGTTTTTGAAATATTCCTCCTACCTGTTGTAATGTGGAAGTAGTAGTACATCAGATTTCGGGGAGCAAATTAAAACTTGTTTTGGTGAAATCCGACAGCCCAATTTTATTTTTATTTCTTTTTTCTTTCATCATGTTATGCACAGAAATCCATTTCCTCTTGGGATAATTTGTTCATCAATGAACTTAACTTTTTTTTTGTTTTTTTTTACCATAATGTATATTTATGAACTTATTTAGCAAATAGCTGTTGAATGCTATGCCTCAAGAATCATTTCATCTCTTTATTCTGATAATCAGCAAATGTTTTTGAGAATATGTGCTATGCTAGGTAATATACTGTGTTATATAGAGAGAAGAGATGATAGATGGCATCCAGAATTTTACTTACTCATTAAAGATCTATTGGACAACTGTTCTGTATCTCTTTGATTCTGGACCCTCATAGATTCAACCTCATGGGGAAATCAGACAGACAATTAACAGTCACGCATAATGCAAATATGTATATATAGTTTTCTAAGGGAATTCAGAGAAAGTAGTGCCTTCCAAGGGTATAGAGGGAAAGACTCTGGGAAATTTTGTATACAAGTGGTGGCTTTCAAACTGAGTCATAAAGATGAATAGGATTTTCCCAGAGTATGAATAGGGACAGTCTTGGAAGGTTATTCCAGGAAGAAGGAACAGGACATATAAAGACACATGTATCTGGTTTGGAGGATAATTCAAATTCCTGAACAGTTAATGAAACATCACAACAGTAAAGAAAAAGTGACAAATATGTTAAAAAATGGTGATTAATGAGAATCAGGAAGACCAATTTTTCCTCAAGTTAGTAGAATAACATTCAAAATGATTTAAGTTAAAAAGAGTCCTTAAAAATTAGTGCTTTAGAAGTATGTTATAGTTGATAGACTTTTTCTTTCCCTTTTTTAAAAAAGATTTTATTTATTCATTCATGAGAGACAGAGAGAGAGGCAGAGACACAGGCAGAGGGGGAAGCAGGCTCCATGCAGGGAGCCCGATGTGGGACTCTGTCCCAGGACTCCAGGACCACATCCTGGGCCGAAGGCAGGCACTAAACCGCTGAGCCAGCCACCAGAGGAACCCCCTTTCCATTTTTGAATACTGTTAAAAAATTTTTATAAGGTTCTTTCTTCCTCATTTACTGTTTCTTTTTTTAACCTCCATTTATAATATTCCTTTCTTCTACACATGAATTTCTTTTATTTATAGATATAAGGTTAGGATTTCAGATGACATCAAATCAAAATTATATTCAAATAAAATGGGAAAGTATGTAAGTGTATGTGTCAGTTTTCCTGTTTTAGGGGGTTGCTTATATAATCTAAATCATGGTAGCCCCAATACAGTATTTTTACTTTGCAGAGTGATTTCATATACCTTAATTTCTTTAAACCTTACTTATTCTGTAGTTGACAAATGAGAGCAAAACACAGAGGTTGAGAATTTAAAATTATTAGGAAGTGTAATCTGGGAATTGTTCTGTGAGCTGTTGCCACCCATCTATGTGATGATCTATTTAGTATACCATGCTACTTTATATGATGCTATCATACTGCCATCATTTATGATTCTGTAAGGTGCATACTGATGGATTATTAAATTTTACACTTCATTATTTTTGCAGAACATGAAACTCAGTTTCTTGTAATTTTGATGTCTAATCAGATGTTATAGTTAGTAACTATAGGTGACATATTAATCTTAGAAGATATTAAGGATGGAATAAATACAAATAATAACAATAGTAATGATAAAATAGCTATTTTTTTGTGTATATTCCATGGCTTATACTAAAACATGCATAATCTAACATGATTCTCCTCAGACGTCTAAGATAGAGCCTATTATCTCAGTTTACGTTTGAGGAGCTAGACGCTAATAAAGATTTACCTCAGGTAATAGGTCACATGTGTGGCGGAGCCAGTCATTAAACCCAGATCTGTTTGATATCAAAGACTTATGCTCCTAAAAATTGTGATTGGGAGAAAAAAAAAACTTTGTCGTCATTTAAAGATTTATCGATTAACATATTAAAACTTGCACAACAGATCTGTTTAGATGGAGGCCTAAGAATATTGCATTGATTGGTTTATCTGTTTGCTTTTAAAGTACCTCACTTTTAATCACAAATTATTTACTTCTGAAGGCTTTGGTTAAGGGATTTTTTTTAAAGTCTCACTACTTAGATATAAAATTTTTTAAAGTACATGAGAAGAAATGACAGTTTTTATACAAGTAAAATTAGAAATACAAAACATGAGGGATGCCTGAGTGGCTCAGCAGTTGAGTGCCTTCAGCTCAGGGCATGATCCTGGTCTGGGGATTGAATCCCTTGTTGGGCTCCCTGCGGGGAGCCTGCCTCTCCCTCTGCCTATGTCTCTGCCTCTCTGTCTCTCATGAGTAAATAAATAAAATCTTAAAAAAAAAAAAAAAAAAGGGAAAGAAATACAAAACATTAAATGATAAAAAGAAGTTGGAAGTCCGTGGGAAATATTTTTTAAAAAATTTTAACATCTCCTTAATTGGGCAAAGCGTGGAATTCAATACTCTTTCTTAATTGGTCTTTCTTAATTGAAAACAAGACTTAGAACCTGGAGGGATGCCTGGGTGGCTCAGTGGTTGAGCATCTGCCTTCAGCTCAGGGCATGATCCTGGAGTCCTGGGATCGAGTCCTGCATTGGGCTCCTCTTAGGGAGCCTGCTTCTCCCTCTACCTGTGTCTCTGCCTCTCTCTCTCTCTCTCATAAATAAATAAATAAAATTAAAAAAAAAAAAAACAAAAAAAGACTTAGAACCTGGAAAAGAAAAGGTTGATAAATGCCACACCGTTAAAACAAAATTCGCCTGACAAAAATGCATGATTGTTTTCTCTGGCTTTGGAGGGAAGGATTAGGATTTAGAGACTGAAGTTTTAGTGATCAGTTTTGCAATCATGAGAAGATTTAAAAACAAAATTTGGTCCATAGTGAACATGTAGAGTATTTTTTCTTTGATTTTGTTTATTGTTTGCCTTACTTGTTTCTGCCCCGTGTCTGAACATAGGTGTGTGTAGGTGTTCTGTCACTATAACCAGCAGTGTGAGGCTCTGCCTCCATCTTGGAAGTCACAGGCGGCAGGTGCTCCTCCTCCTCCATCCCCTGACAGTTTGTGTTGCAACACCATATTCCCAACACTGATGATAAAATTAATTGCTCTATGTTTGAATATTCCCAGGCTAGAGGGTCTGATCTGATGAGTTTAAATCAAGCCACCCTACATTGCCATTCAATAAATTGCTTCTCTGGGAATTGACTGGAATATGGATTTAGAAATTTTTTTGGATCGTCGTCTCTTCTGTTTTCTCTGCTTCTCTTGGTAGATCTCTTATTTATACAAGAGAGTATGTCTTCTACACCAGCCCTCTAGTTTCCTTTTCAGTCTACTTTATATCTTCCTTTTTGCTTAGAATTTCGGGAACTTTTTTCAATTTTGTATTCCAATTTAATTTTGATTTTGAATCTCTGCATATTTTTTCTTTTAAAATATGTTACAATTGGAAGGCATACCAGTGGTTATTTCTCAGACAATGTTCATGATGGTTTTGGATTTTCTTCCTCCTTACCGGTTTTCTTTTCCTTGCAAACTCTTTCGGCCAGGTTGCTTGTTTTTTCCTTTTGTTTGTTCTGGTCTTCCTTTGTTAGGTTGATGCTTTCCTCAAATAATCTGGTGAGCCTTGGTTATAAATTTATATGTGAGAGTAGAGCTAAATAGCTGATTCCAAGCTCTGCATTACCAGCTGGGTTTGTGGACTGTGGTCCTCCCTGGAGAGGAATCTCTATAGGTTACACCTACATGCAATAAACACTAGTTGAGTAAACTAATGTATTACTAATTAGTGAGTCTCTTTTTCCGGATGTATAACTACACAAAAGACATAGTTAAATAATTACTGGATAACTTGCTTATGTTTTCAGATAAATTATGTTTTAAAGTTATAAATATTAATTTTTAATAGAAGTGTGAATTTTGTTTTCTTGTGATTATTTGTGGCTTAGTTTTCAGATAACTATTACCGTGCTGAAATGATTGATGCCCTTGCCAACTCTGTTACGCCTGCAGTCAGTGTGAACAATGAAGTTCGAACTTTGGACAACTTAAATCCAGATGTGCGACTCATTCTTGAAGAAATCACCAGGTTTTTGAATATGGAAAAACTTCTTCCAAGTTATAGACATACCATCACTGTCAGGTATGATGAAAGTTAACTTACTTTTATAGGAGAAATTTATTCTCATTATAGGAAATACAGTAAAGTAAAAGAAGAAAATTTAAATCCTGTATGACTGTACCATCACAGATGTAGTATTACTATTTTGGAGAATGGCCTTCTAAATTTTTTCCTCTTGTAACAAAATACATCTTTAATTATGTGATATATATTGTGTATATAATTCTACTTATGTCATAAATACTTACGTCATCAGAATTTCTTCATAAGCATTATTTCTGATATCTGCAAAATGTTTTCATCCCATTGGACATAGTATAAACATCTCTATTGTTAAGCTTCTTACTTAGATGACTTCCATCAACTTGTTTGTATGTGACTATCAAAAACTTCTATTTCTTTAGAAGTTTGCCAAAAAAAAGTTGATCCATTGGTTCACATATCATCAGTTCTCACTTTCCATGTGTATTATTGACTAAATTATTACAAAAAATTAATATTACAAAATTAAAAGATGGATTCAAATCACTTCAGTTTTTCAGTTTACTGTTACAGATTGATTCCTAATGATTGGGAAGCAAGTTTGATTCAAATACTTATATAGAAATGTTAACTGTAAATACTATTTTTCCTAGTTGTTTGAGAGCCATACGAGTGCTTCAAAAGAATGGACATGTGCCAAGTGATCCAGCTCTTTTTAAATCTTATGCAGAGTATGGCCATTTTGTGGACATTAGGATAGCCGCTTTGGAAGCAGTTGTTGATTATACTAAAGGTAATGCTTTACAAGTGTATGCTCATATCATTTTAGAAAGAAATGTTTACTAAATAGTTAAAGCCATTTTAGTTATTGGGATTTTGTATTACAAACAACATAGGTATTTAAATTTTAAATTCTTTTGAAAGAAATTTTGGTAAATTTGGAACTTGTATAAGAATAAGTAAGAGAAAAGAATAAAATTAGAGGTAGGTATCTTTGGTCTGTCTAGGAAGTCAGTGTGTTACTCTATAGCTTTAATTATGTGTTATTAAAAACTTGAAGATTTTGGGAAATTCCTAACTGACAACTCAAGAAAACATCTGGCACCTTTCAAAAAGTTGTATCTGTGGAGGCGCCTGTGTGGCTGAGTGGTTGAACATCTGCCTTTGGCTCAGGTTGTGATCCCTGCGGTTCCAGGATCGAGTCCCACATCCAGCTCCCTGCAGGGAGCCTGCTTCTCCCTCTGCCTACATCCCTGCCTCTCTCTGTGTCTCTCATGAATAAATAAATAAAATCTTTAAAAAAAAAATGTATCTGAAAGTAGAGCAAGATATATACACAGAAGCCTCAGTATGAGGATTAGAAAAGGCTTCGTGAACTTGAAAAAAATAAGGCTAGAAAATGACTAAGCGAATATTACATATTCAAAGCATTAAAAAAAGGACAGAAAAATAAAGAGATGAAAATATTAAAAATCAGTCAAGAATAGAGCAGGTGGAAGAATATAAGCAATAATCTAAGAAATAATAGAATACTTTGAAAGAATAAAATGAAACTTCTTATAGTCTGATAAAATTTAAAATTTTAAGTTTGAGGGAAAAAAATATGTAAGTTCCTAGGAATATCAGAACCCATTTATTGTACAAGATAAAAGAATAATGTGGCCTGTGACTTCCTCAGAATATGAAGAGTTCAAAAACCAATGAACAAATGGTTGACTTAATGTTTAGGGAAAACTATGATCCTACCTTCCTACCTTTCCTTTTTTACCAGGTTGTCACTCATGTAGCCTTAAAGATTTAGAAGTACATCCACTGTGTAACATTCTTTAAAACAAAATTCCTAAAGAATTTTCAGCTGACCTAGAAGTGAATCAAATAATAACTCAAGACTGATGAAAGTTGGGCAGCCCCGGTGGCGCAGTGGTTTAGCGCCACCTGCAGCTCAGCCTGTGATCCTGGAGACCCTGGATCGAGTCCTGCATCAGGCTCTCTACATGGAGCCTGTTTCTCCCTCTGCCTGTGTCTCTGCCTCTCATTTTCTCTCTGTGTCTCTATGAATAAATAAATAAATAAATAATCTTTTAAAAAAAAAAAACAAAACTGATGAAAGTGGGGCACCTGGGTGGCCCCGTTGGCTAAGCATCTGCCTTCAGTTCCGGTGGTGATCCCAGGGTCCTGGGATTGAGTCCTGCATCAGGCTCCCTGCTCAGTGGGGAGTCTGCTCCTCCATCTCCCCGCCCCCCACTTGTGCGTTCTCTCTCTGTCTCTCTCTCACTTGCTCTCTCTCAGAATAAATAAAATCTTAAAAAAAAAAAAAAAAGATGAAAGTGTGAAATGAATGACCTAATATGAGTGATTGTGCCTATCAAAAAAAGGAACTAAGCTTAAATATTTATTAATAACATGGTTATACAGAAATAATTATTTTGTTTTTCAAGATGTATTTGTTTATTTAACAAAGAGCACACATGCGTGTGTGGAGGTGGGGGGAGGGGCCAAGGAAGAGAGCATCTTAAGCAGACTCCACACTGATCACAAACCCTGTGCAAGCTTAGTCTCATGACCCTGAGACCATGACCTGAGCCAAAACCATGAGTCAGAGACATAACTGACTGTGCCACCCAAGTGCCCATCAAAAATAATTCTTTAAAAAATAATATTCAGGTGTGCCTCGGTGGCTCAGTCAATTGAGCATCTGACTTTAGTTCAGGTCATAATCTCAGGATCCTGGGATCCAGGCCCAAGTTGGGCTCCTGGCTTAGCAGGGAGTCTGCTTCCATTCTCCTTCTCCCTTTGTCTCTCTCCTGCTCATGTTCTGTCTGCCTCTCAAATAAACAAATTATTTTTAAAAATAAAAAAATAATATGCAAATATAAAAAATACATTTAATTTACATCTAGAATTCTAGACTATCATGCTAAAATAGGGGAGGAGTAAAGAAGTTAGAGTATGTTATAGTTCTCATATGACTGGAAAGAGGAAGAAGTAAGGGAAGTTCTATAATTATGGTTAATTTTTACATATTAGAAGAAATCTCAGATCGTTATAATTTTTTGGTAAGTTTCAATAGAAGTATGTGTATTATGTATAGTTAAATTATAAAAGGATAAGAACAAAATAGTGTGTATATTATATATGTTGGACTAAGTTCAGAAAGGACTGTTATTTACTGTTTTTTTATTCAGGGTAACAATTCTTTTAAGAAATGGCAGTGAAAAGTGATTTCTTCTTTTTTTAAAAAAAATTTTAAATTTTTAAAAATTTTTTATTTTATTTTTTTTAGATTTTATTTATTCATGAGAGACACAGAGAGAGAGAGAGGAGAGAGAGAGAGAGAGAGGCAGAGACACAGGCAGAAGGAGAAGCAGGCTCCATGCAGGGAGCCTGACGTGGGACTCGTTCCTGGGTCTCCAGGATCAGGCCCTGGGCCAAAGGCGGCGTTAAACCATTGAGCCACCCAGACTGCCCTTCTTTTTTTTTTTTTAAATGAACTTTTTGTCAAGTAAAAAAATGTAATTCCATCAAGTCTCCTGTTTTGTTTTGACATTTTACCGACTTGTGAAATCTAGAAGTCCTAAGATTTACCAAATATGGCCAGTATTGCCAACCTTCTTTCTCAAGATACATGAATGATGTTTACTGTCACATAAATATGAAGATTTCATGAATTAGTATTATCTGTAATGAAATAAAATGCTAATATTATGATTTCCCGAAGAATTTAAGTGTAATTGAGAGGTGCTTCAGTATTATCCGTGAATCTAATCTAGGTCATTAGAAAGTGAAACAATGGAAGATGTCAGAAATAAAATTCTGATAATACAGTTATTCAAATCCTAAAAGCATAAACTTGTCAAAATGTGAATAGAAATTGCTAATGAATGATTTTATTCAGGTCATTTATATTTATAGCACTATGCTATGTTGTGTTGAAAAGTTAAGGCTGCTCTTTACTCTTACCACTTGGGTAAAAACAGTATTTTGTATATATACTATGATGTATTTGAAATACCAATAAGTATCGTATTTTCCTATTAATTTGATTTAAGCATCTAGAAACACAATTTTATTTAAATATTTTGTCCATTTATAGTTACTCATCTCTAGGGTTCTTAATAAATTATAATTTGCTTTATGTTGTGTTTGTCATGAATTTGAGCATTTTGAAAAATAGGGACTTGGTCCTGTTTTATGTTTTGGCTATATGTATATCATAATACCAATGAAGTTTACAGAGTGGCCTATTCCATAAAAAATGTAAGAAGTTGCCTACAGCCTTGAACTATGACTTGAAATACAGCTAAGGCATAGCCCTAAATATTAAGTGTAAATCCCTCCTTGTCACTTGTTATTTCACTTGTTATAATTAAAAATAAATATATTTGTTTATTTGCAGTGGACAGGAGTTACGAAGAACTGCAATGGCTACTTAATATGATTCAGAATGACCCTGTACCCTATGTAAGGTTAGTTTTCGTGCTATAATATTTTGATTTTTCAAGTCCTAAAGTAAACTGAATAACTTTGGAAGATTATACATGGAACAAGTATTTATTTTTAAAAATAGAGAAATACTGGGACGCCTGGGTGGCTCAGCGGTTGAGCATCTGTCTGCCTTTGGCCCAGGGCATGATCCTGGAGTCCTAGAATTGAGTCCCACATCGGGCTCCCTGCAATGGAGCCTGCTTCTCCCTCTGCCTGTGTCTCTGCCTCTCTCTCTATCTCTCATGAATAAGTAAATAAAATCTTTTTTAAAAAATGGAGAAATATGTTATACGTTTATTAATATTCTTTTTTTAGGTGCTTTTTAAAAAATTGAGTATGCCTGGGCACCTGGGTGGCTCATTCAATTAAGTGTCTGCCTTTGTTTGGCTCAGGTCGTTATCTTGGCCCTGGGATCAAGCCCCATGTTGGGCTTTCCACTCAGCAGGGAGTCTACTTCTCTGTCCTCTCTCCCTGCTCTCCTCCCCAGCTCCCTTCCTGCATGCTCTCTCTCTCTCTAATAAAATCTTTTAAAAAAATGGGTATGCCTTTGGAAAGACATTTTTAAAAATACATTGTTAATAAGCAACGTTTATTCCCTGAAATTTTATATATGACTTCATTGTAATTTAAAGAAAAGCTTATATAACAGTTGGCAGTGTACATGGACATCCCTCATATATCCATATTTACATCTATATTGATTCATTCAGTCTATTTTAAAAGTCATTGAGAGAAGGGTCTTGGTGTATCCTATTTGTTGCTTTCTATCTCCTATAAAATCTCAATTATTAATGCATAGACTTAGGATTTAGAAAGTATAATGGAAGATTTAAATGTAGAAAATAAGGGTGATAAATAGAAGAAAATCCCAGTCCTGACTCAGTTTTCATTTTTATATTCTAGTCTTCATTTCCTTCACTTCTGCTGCTTTCTTTTGCAAAGTAGGAGGTTTATAGTGTATTTGAATAGGATTAAATTTTTTACAATTTCTGTCTTTCTTGCTGTATATTAGACACTTAAATTTTTGTTCATTTGGCTTAAGATTATTATAACTTCATAAAGTAAAATTTAAATTGTGGGGAACTTAGATATTAGTCATCCAACAAAAACAAGAACATTTGTTGTACTCAACTTTAGAATTCTTGTACTCAGCTTTACACATAAGTTGACAGATAGTTGTTTTCTTCTAAAAAGGCATACAGGCAAACTGCCCTCTAACCTTATTGAAGTGCATTTGGGCATGAGAGTCCACAAAAGATATTACAGTTCCCTAATAAAGAAAGACATTGTCTTTGACCAGCCGTAGTTTTTCAGGTTGGTTGTAGCAGTGAGTTCTTGGTTAAGTGTCCTTATTTCAGTGTTTTCTGTTTGTCTGTCTCTTTCTACCTTAACCCCAACTCTGACCATTTCAGTGTTTTAAATGATGCCTATTATATACATATCTTTATACAAAGTTTTGTTGTGAATATTTGATGTGAATCATATTTTAAATAATTTTTCTTCGTGATTGATATGTACTAAAGATAAGATTGATGTGGACAAAAAGCTCATAATCATCCATTCTGAGGTACATATTCATTTAAAAAAGAATAGGCAGGAAACCAGTTTCATTCTTACCTGACAGAGTTCATGCATTTGAAAGTTTATAAGATCCTACTGATAGCAAATAGGAACAGAAATTATAAATACAGTATGAACAAAACATATCATGTTTTCATTTATGTTTTCAGTTCATAACATCAGAACTAATATTAAGGCATGTATTTCTGAGATAATGGAACTGTCTTTTGAAGACCGTTTTAGCAGATTATAATACTATGTAATATTTGAAGTTTCTATATTTCTGAAATATATACTATATAGTCTAAATGATTGTTTTTGAAATTCTGTTGTAGAACTATTAATAACATTCAGATTTCAAGAGGATTGTTATAATCTAAACTGAATGTATTTAAAGATACAGTTCATGATTATATTTAACACTTTTTTAATTGATGTGATTCATTGATCTCATCAGTGGGAATCCTCTTAGTCTGTACTTACCTCATCTGGCCCACAGTTCTATTTACAGTTAAAAAATTCAGCATGTCTTTAAAAATTTTAATGTTAATCGTCAGAGGATAGAAGTGTTACCATGTAACAGTTAACGTGTGTATATTTCTTAGTATCTTGGGACATCTGTCCATTCTTCTTTGTTTTTTTATACTCTAGGAACTCTGTCCTTTTCTCTCTGTTTCCATCATTACGCTTTCTCTTTTTTTCTTTTCTCTCTTTCTTTTAGGTATCATTTAGGTATAATTGCCATATTATGTTGGTTTTAGGTGTACTACACAATGATTCAATATTAGTTTGTATGGGGGAAATTGTCAGCACAACAAGTCAATAAGTTCACTTAACAGCCATCACCATACATAGTTACACACTTTTTTCTTGTGATGAGCACTTTTAAGATCTGTTCTCTTAATAACTTTCAAATATGCAACACAATATTACTGTTGTCACCATGTTATGTACATCACATGCCTGTGGGTTTGTGCTCTTTGGCCTGCTTCACCCATTTTGCCCCCCTGTCCCCTGCGATCACCAACCTGTTCTGTTACTTTTTCTCAAGCTCATTAAGTAACCATAATATAGATCTGCTGTATTTTGCTGTATTGATTGGATAGAATTCTTAGTCTTAAAGATGGGTAAGCGTTGGTATCTCTCTTAAAATCAGTGGCATTAATGTCTCCTACCCCAAACACAAGCATTTTATTTTTATGACCCTTGGTTGTTTTTTAAACTCCTAATGATAAAATAGCCTTCAATAAGACCTATTTTTTTTTTTTTTAAGATTAATTTACTTGTTTGAGAGAGAGAAAGAGAATCACCAAGTGGATTCTCTACTGAGTGTGTAGCCTGATACAGGGCTCAGTCTCACAATCCCTGAGATCATGTCCTGAGCTGAAATCAAGAGTTGGATGCTCAACTGACTTAGCCATCGGGCCCCCCAGTAGGAATTAAATTTTAAAAATATATGTTGATTTTCCTTTTCTGTGTTTATTATTATATATATATATATATATATATATCAGAATTACTGGTAGAGTAACTTGGTAGAGTTGGATAAAGTTCTGAAGAATTTTAGGGTGAAACCTTAAAGTCTGGAGAAAAAAAAACCCAAATTACCTGTAATTATTCCTTGATTCTTTAGCGCTAAACTTTAACATTGTTTCTGTAGGGATGCTTCCTTGATTCCCTGTACTAGATACTGTCTCTGAAGTCATAATCGTCCATAAAAATCCTACAATTTTTCCTATATTGAAATAAAACACTTCCTATATATAAGTATTAATTTTATAACTGGAACTAATTGATTATCTTTGTCTCCCCCATGAGAGAATATAAGTTCCAAAAAGACAGGGACATGTTTCCTTTTGTCACTGTATGTCTAGAACATAGCATGGTGCCTTATATATTCATGGTTCAATACAAGAGAAACAGTGATTAAATGCAATTTTTTCCTTTTTCATCTAATCATGTAGGGCTTTTTTCCTAGTCATACGTATGTTTAACTTCTTTCATATGTTAAAGAGAAGTGGTTAAAGAGAAGTGATTTTATCTCTGTTGACAACTGTATACAGAAAAAAGTTTTAACGTGTTTATTTTGAAATGTTTGGGGGAGTTCTCAGTCTTTCATGTTGGGTTGATGTTTTAAATATAATAATAGAGTTGTCTACCTTATTTGTATGGTTTTCTCTCAATAGAAGATTTTCAGATTATAGATTAGTTCTTCATTATGATATCTTGAGAATTTAAATAAATGCACTTTAGTTAACCTGTATATTGACCTGACAGATTACTAACACTTTTCATAAAGTTCACTGTTCGTTTTACATGTATGATTAAGATAGAGAAATGATCTAAAAAAGGAAAAAGGAAAAAAATCTAGGTGCATAGTTTTTCAATAAATAATTATATCTGGGTAATTATATCTGGGTGTCCTATTTTTAAACTAAAACAAAATTTACATTTTTTGAAAATTACAATTTCCTTTCAGTGGGCATGACTTTTTTCTTTTTTTCAAGATTTTATTTAAATTCAAGTTAATATATAGTGTACTATTGGTTTCAGGGTAGAATTTAGTGATTCATCACAGGGCATGACTTTTTACAATACTTAGGAATTTGGAAAGTAACAAAATCACGTTAAGAAGAAAACTTAAAAATAGTCTATCATTATTTCAACCGGAAACATGTAACATTTTGGATTATTGCTTCCAGGTATTACTATCCATGAATATATTTGTTATATTGGTAGGAATAACTATTAATTATATTTTCTTTAGAATGGATAGGATTGTTTTAATGATGACATGGAATTATATTATGGTTTTAGAATCAAGCATACATATGATCATAATATATCAGTCCCTCAAGAGATACACATACATTTAATGCTTTCTCTCATGAGAGATTTTTGAGCATTTTTGGGGTCTGATTTGAGTTTCTTATTGATAGTGATTGACAGTAGATTGGACTGGCCTACCAAGAAAATTCTCAACTGCTTAGGGAAATACTATGATGTTTTTCCTGCTGTTTATAGCAGCAAACGTATAAATCTATGGTTTTCTCAGGATTTGCTTTAGATCTGTTCCAGTTGTCTGAAGCATATGCTTATTCTGAATTTTTATGTTTCATCTCTGTAAAACTGAGATTCTCATTGTTTTCCCTTAAACTTTATCTCCTCTGAGTATCGCTTTGGGTATTTAGTCATTTATAAGTATTTCTATGTAAAATCCTTTCTTCTATCATCTAAACTTTAGAGAAAAGCAAAATTTGAAGAAATGTTTAATGTGATAATAGTAATACATGTACTGATTATCATTGCTCTTTTAAAGATCATTTCAGAGATTTCCTCAGTGCACTCTTTATAGTTCATTGCTACGGCTCCATAGAGCTTCTAATGATCTAGGTAAACTCCATGAAGCTTTATTAATTGGACCCTACTACTTTGGTAATTGGGATAACTGGGAAAGCAGCCAAATAGAAACTTTCCTTAATGCAAGCTAAAAGTATAACAACATATACGTGGTCTAAAGAATAAACTCATCCATATTCTTAAAGATTATTACCTGTAATATAGATCTATTCTTATAGATAGATTTTTGAGATCTTTAAGGACTAATTGCATTTATTTATAAAGGTACAAAAAATTGATAGGAAATATCCATGAAGAAGTATCCTCCTTCATATTACCTATCTGTATATTACATCTATAACTCCATTTCACTTTTTGTTCGCATGGCTCTTCAGTAGTCTTGAAATTTCAAAGAACAAAAGCACAAGAAGTAGTTAAAGTGAGAGTCCACATCTTTCAGTTTCACAGACAAAATTGAAGCCAAAGGAGGTTAAGTATCTTAATCTGCAACCTAGTAGTTCCACTTTCCTCCCAACTCTTTATCAAGTACAAATCCTATGCCATTCCACCAACAGTTAAATATAAAAACTGCCTGGGTTTATCTTTAAGGTTTTGCTAATCTCATTTATAATTACAACCTAAGTTTCTTCTCTATGCAAGCATGCCATTATTCTGTGGTCTTGAATTTCTTAGGCCTGGGCCTGGCTCTTATCCCTGTACTAAATGTTAGACTACTACCGTAATAGCCTCCTTGCTTTTCCTTTTCTTCCTCTATCCTCTTTCTCTGGCATCTCCTACTCAAACCATTGGACATTTTCTCTTTCAAATTTTGTTTGCTCACATTGCCCTATTTTTAGAAAACTCCGGAAGTGTTCAGATGGCCGGCCTCTCAGAGGAGATAACTCCCAGTAGTGGACTTTAACTGTTATTTTCCATGAGGATACTTTTACTAATTAACTCCTCTAAACTTCAGCTTATTTTGAAGAAACCTCTTTTTAGTCTCCATATTTTAAATGTTTCTGCACATTTCCATGCCTCATGAAGATACTATAATAAGGAAGTTTATATTCATTTTATTACCTCAGTATAGACTTCTTGGTTCATATGTAATTTTTTTTTTTGCCCCATTGTAAGATTTTTATATTTACTAACCTGTCTTTAAAAATTTTTATAAGAAGGGGCACCTTGGCAGCTTAGTGATTGAGCTTCTGCTTTCGGCTCAGGTCATGGTCCTGGGATCCTAGGATTGAGTCCCGCACCAGGCTCCCTGCAGGGAGCCTGCTCTCCCTCTGCCTGTGTCTCTGCCTCTCTTTGTGTCTCTCATGAATAAATAAATAAAATCTTTAAAAAAAATTTTTTCCTAAGGAGAATAAAACGTTCATTATAGAAATGGAATGGCAAAGGGTGGTTAGGAATACATAGAATCAGGTTTTTAAAGACCTCATTATACATTAAGGTAATTTTAGAAAGAACAAACCCACTAGAATCTTTTTAGTGAAAAAACAATGGTAAATATTTAGGATGTGTGAAATAGTATCTTTTGAAGTGAAATTAAACACAAAGATAAATCTAAGAAGAGATGATACAGTTTTCAAATGTTTTTATTTCATGGTCAGCAAAAGTTTGATTTGTCTTTATCTTTCAGACATAAGATTCTAAACATGTTGACTAAGAACCCACCATTTACTAAGAACATGGAGTCTCCGTTATGCAATGAAGCCTTGGTAGATCAACTTTGGAAACTTATGAACTCTGGTAGGAATTTTTTGAAAATTTTATTATTGGAATACTTCCATTTTACAACAGATTTTCAGTAAAGAATTATGATTAATTTTTGTGCCCATTTTTTTTTTAAGAAGGATACTTTATCACATCTGCCTTTACAATGGTGAGCATGGTGACATTTACTGAGGATATATTCACTCACTTTCCCTCACAAGGTGGTTGAGGAAACAAAAATACTAATTTATGTGGAAATATCCCAATGTTTAAAGAGCTATAAACATGGACCTGCAGAGTATTCTTATTTTTATATCAGACGATTACAGAGAGTTGAAAAATAGTTCTTCTCACCTATTTTCCCTCACTACCTAGTGGCCTTTCCCAGGGGGCAACCAGTTTCCTGTGTATCCTTTCAGAAGCAGTGTATGCTGCTGTTCTGCACACTGGACACCATGATATCTCATAACAGTTTGAATTCACTTTATTCAGGTGAAGTCAAGAGACAGGATAGCCTAGTGCTCCTAAGTATAGGTTCCGGAACCAGTTGGATGAGAGGCAAGTCCCAGCTGAATGATTTGCAAGGTGTGCCTTGTCTAAGCCTATGAATCTCCATTTATGAAATGGAGATGATGATGCCTGCCTCTGCAAATGAAAATTCAGTGAGTGTTACCATCTGTGAAGCACAGTATCTAGTTCATATTAAGTGCCCAAAATGTTCTTAAACTAACAGAGTAATGATATCATCATGCTTCTCACATATTGGAGCTGTAGTTCCTTTTTTTTTTTTTTTTGTGGGTCATTCATATTCTTTGCCATTTTTATTCAATTGAATTTTTGGTCTTTTCCAGTTGACTTGTAAATGTATATATTTAAAGAAAATTTGCCTTATGGCTCTGATGTGTTGAAATTATAATACTGGTTTTGGTTTAAAATTCAATTAAAAGGGATACCTAGCTGGCTCAGCGGTTGAGCGTGTGCCTTCGGCTCAAGGCGTGATTCCAGGATCCAGGATCAAGTCTCACATTGGGCTTCCTTTGAGAGGCCTACTTCTCCCTCTGCCAGTGTCTCTGCCTCTCTCTTTCTGCATCTCTCATGAATAAATAGATAAATCTTAAAAAAAAAATAAAATTCAATTAAAAGGTAAATTTAATTTACTTAAAAGATAAACTGTGCCAGGGAGATGGTGAGAGAGCAGTTGCGATTCATTCCTGTACGCATGTTACTAAATCACAACTAAATACCAAGTCTGATTCTTTTTAAAAAATTATTTTATTTACTAGCATTGTGATGCTAAGTAATTGTATAACTTCTGTCCCTCAGTTTCATAATCATAGTGCAGCACCCCACGTAAAGGCACCGTAGCAGGTATGAAATTGAAATACAGTAGTATGGCCTGTCCTCAAAGTACTCAAAAAACAACACGTAAACCAGTTTATACTCATAAAGCTAAATTATTTTTCTAATGGTTTCCCTAATCCATAGAAGAATAATTGCTGCTGTTTACATAATGTTTTATATTTTGCAACTGTGGTTACCTTAAAGGATGCTAGGATTACTGTAATTTAGGTAATTTAGATCCAGGAGATGACTATACAAGTTCTGGAACTTGTAAAGGATTATTTAACAGTTAATATGTGGCGAACTATACTGTGTTGAATATATTCCTAACAAGAGTGCATGCATGATTCCACAACTAGGATGGATTATAGCTTGGAAGAAAGCATAATGAAATACAAAGAATCTTTTGTCACTTTTTGGGAAGATTTCTTGAAAAATAAATGTGTGGTTAAGATTAATGAAACAATTTTTGTAAGACTTCAAAGCCCGGGGATCCCTGGGTGGCTCAGTGGTTTAGTGCCTGCCTTTGGCCCAGGGCGCAATCCTGGAGTCCCGGGATCGGGTCCCACGTCGGGCTCCTGGCATGGAGCCTGCTTCTCCCTCCTCCTGTCTCTGCCTCTCTCTCTCTCTCTCTCTGTCTCTTTCTCTCTCTCTCTCTCTTTCTGTGTGTCTATCATGAATAAATAAATAAATCTTTAACAACAACAAAAAAAAGACTTCGAAGCCCATTGGAAAGTTGTGGTTATACAAATTCAAGCTCTGATTGATGTTTTAGTAGTTAATTTTGATAGTATTCAGTATAAAGTGTAGTTGTTGCTTTGGAATTCTCTATGGCAGTTCTCTAAACAAAACAGATACATAGTTGTAAACAATTTATTGCTCAGCTCTTCAGAGTTAAAAATAAATGGGAGTAATGAACAGTGGGAATGGCATGAATAATTGGGAGTGGTTTTTTTGTTTTTTGTTTTATTTTTAATGTTTTCAGAGGACATTGGACATTAGGGGAGATCGGTTAGAGGGTTACTCATTTCCCTTCCATTCCTGAACTTCTGGGATACATGAATGAACCTAAGAAATCTTTTTTTGTTGTTTAATTTTTTTTTAAAGATTTTATTTTTAAGTAATCTCTAAACCCAACGTAAGGCTCAAACTCCCAACCTCATGATCAAGAGTCATACACTTACTCCACTGACTGAGCCAGCCAGGCACCCCATAATTTTTAGTTAATTTTTTTTAATGATAATATAATATAATCACATTACAGAGTTTTATCTGAACCAAAACAGAAAATATTGCATGATTTTATTACATTTAAGTAATTAACATTTAACATATAACTATTAACATTTAAGTATATTTGGCCTTTAGGAGAAAAAATTGTATGTACATAATTGTAGTTGAAATGAAGGTATTAAAACAGTATTTTATCATAATTTTTCATATTACTATATATCTTCTTCCTTGTAATTGTTTTAAGAAATGGTAATGAGAATTCACTTATAACAAAAGGAGCTAGAGCATCATCTAAGTCCCTAAATCCTACTGAATGTTGTCTGTCCCTCACTCCCTGTTGGGGTTCCTAGGCCATCTGGTCATTTGAGATGAGCATTGTCTTGATATACATATGGAGAACAAATAAACTGTGGACAGTAGGTATTTAATTATATTCATTTATTGAATGTCCTATTCCAAAGTAGATTTGAGATGTGTTGACTTTGCATAGTTATAAAATTAGTTGAACTTGTTTGAAATAGTAGAGAGAGGCAGTATCATAGCAGTTCAGAAAAGTTATTAGAACATGGTCATTAGGTGCTTTTGAAGAATTGAAGTTTGCTTAGCTGGTTTCTGAAACTTCTCAATAAGAGAATAATAATTGGAATAATCCTAATCCATAGCATTAGGATTTCAAAAATTGAAATTAGTTTGAAAGTAAAACAGATGAACTAATTATATAAAATTATATCCATGTTCTTTTTTTAATTCATATATCATTAATATATTAATAATACTCTTTTTAGAAATATACCAGGGGTTTTTAGAGTGAGGGGTAAAGAAAGGAGGGGCTTTTGGAAACTGAGTCATTCTAATGGCCATCTACCAGAAGGAAGATTCCCAGACTTCTACTATTAAGACCCCAGGATTTGCCTGGTCTCTGCTCTCTGCCTGATGTGGTAGCTCCACTCAACCTTAAGTTCTGAGTTGCTACTCTGGTAGCATCCTATTACACATACACCCAACTATATATGTATGTACACATACATACAGATATCAGATATCTTACCCCATTCTTTAATTTTCCCATATAACTTTTTCTCCCCAACATTTTGTTTTTAAAATTTTCAAAGCTTAGAAAAATTTTAAGAAGAGTACAATGAATGACCGTGTATTGTCACCTTGGTTCACTAGTTGTTGACTTTTTTTATCTATTTCTTTTCTCTTTTTCTTTGTGTACACATACCTCTTTTTTTCCCCTGAATTGTTTGAAAGTAAGTTGCATCATGATACTCTTCCCAAAAAACTTAAGTATGTATTCCTAAGAATATGGACATTCTTCTCCATATGCTCCATATCCTACAGATTCTACATATCCTCAATATTATTAACATGTCCTACTCCAGTATGTATCTCATTCATATTTCCTCAGTTGCCCCCCAAAATGTCCTTGTAGTTCTCACACAGCTTTTAAAGAGTAATGCTCCTCAAAAAGAATAAACATTTTTAAGAGAAACCTCTTTCATATTATATGGTCTTTGTCCCCTAGTTGCTTAAGAATCTTAAATAGTTTTATTTTTAATTACAAGTATCACATTATTCATGGGCAGTTCTTTTTAAAGCTTCAAGTGTTCGTTTATTCACCATTTATTTCTTGAGCACCTCCAGTTTGTCACTGTACTATGTTTTGTGTGCATAAGAATTACACTACAAACAGGTAGTTACTGAAACACAGAGAAAAGTACTCTAGAAACGTGAAGAACAGAACCATGAACCCTGCAGAGAATGGCAGAATGTTCATGGGATAGTGACATTTGAGCTAGCTCTTAAGGAGTGGAAGAGTATGCCACAGAAGACATTTTAGGTAAGAGAATTATATATAAAAGCCTCAAGTTCTAAAAAGGGGTTTGACAGTGTTATCTGGAAAAATAGATTAGGATGAAAAGTGAAGGGCCCTCAGGAGTTGGCAGTTTATCCTGCATACAGTGAGGAACAAGTGGAGTTAGGACCTGGCTCTCTTCTATTAGCTGTATATACATTTTTTCCACACGGAAAGAAATGATTTTCCTTTCCCGGAGAAAACTGTTTTAAAACTCAGAATACAGGGCAGCCCTGGTGACGCAGTGGTTTAGCGCCGCCTTTGGCCTGGGGTGTGATCCTGGAGACCTGGCATCGAGTCCCACGTCGGGCTCCCTGCATGGAGCCTGCTTCTCCCTCTGCCTGTGTCTATGCATCTCTCTCTCTCTCTCTCTCTCTCTCTCTGTGTGTGTGTCTCTCATGAATAAAGAAATAAATCTTAAAAAAATAAAAGAATGAAATTTAAAAACTCAGAATACATGAGAATCCTACCTTTTATAGCTCTATGTAAGATACTGAATTATAGACCATTATAATAATTTTTAAAAATACATTTAAAAATTAAGAACTTAGTACTTGGAATTTTTATTTTTCCATTTAAAACATAAGTACTTTATCAGGTCTTACCTGATTAACAGTGTTTCTTCATTTCTCAAGATAGAGACTGGCTTTGAAGAGATTATATATCATTATGGAAGAAATCTTAGCCCTTACTCCCTAACTGCTTTTCATTGTTTGCCATATTACTGTAAGGATAACATGAAAGCGTTTATAAAATTGCTCAGGACATTGAGGGCTGTTTACATCATACTTTTTAGTGTTTAGAAGTATATAACTATACTCTAGGGGGTAGAATGAAAGACAACTTCTAAATCAGTTTGGTGGAATTTGCTAGGTTTCAGAGTTAGAAGATAAACAGTTTTGATATTAACATCAGAAGATTTCAGAGTTCTGGCCTTCTGGTTCTTTTCCTCCCAAACACTCCTTTTTAGGAAGAAGAAGAGTGGTGAAGAGAATGAAAATGTATTAATATATATTTTTTGTAGGAAATTACATATGTATACACACACGTGGATGTGAGTGAAATGTTTGTACTTAGTGTTGTATGCATGGAGAGAGATCAGGACACAGCTGCCCTATGGCAGTTGTTGTTTGCCTGGCTCAATCAACTCTGTTCAAATTCCCAAGCTTCTTTCATCAATAAGAAATGCTGGGTTTATTGAAAAATGTCTTGGAAACAGTGGCTTTCAAAGTGAGCTTTCTTCTTATCAGGTTTTTGGCTTGATTAGCTTTAATAGAGATTACTTCAAAAAATGAAGAGATGATCCTTTTAGGATCAGATTTTCTATTTTGGGGATTTGTCTCTAGATATTTCGTGATTTTTGTAGAATGTCAATACTAGGTTTCCTACTTTCTTCATGAGTGTTCTTCTGTTCCAAGTAAACAAGGTGGGTCCCAAAGTATAACTGCTTGTGAGGACAGGTTGGACAGCATTTGACTTGAGAGAATAATGCCTTGTATATTTTCATATATATGAGCATTCATTGCCACTTAAGTGATTGGGGTCATTTAAGCTAGAAGACGGTCTTCAAAATCTGTAACTGAGGGTAGAAACCAGGAGCTGTTTCAGAGCCTCTCTTTAATGGAATTGATTGATTTGAGATCTTAGAATTTTTTACCTGAGGGGAATCTTAAGCATCACCTCAGATCCATGTCCTCATTTTAGGGCCCAAGTACCTGACTTGCCCAAGATCACAGAGCTAACTAATTTAGCAGAACTGTTTCCCCATTTTACCTTTCAACTTAATTGCACTATAAATAATAACAACCATTTTTTAAGATTTTGTTCCATGATTTTGAAATGTAATGGAGCTTTTATTTTTTTCCCTTTTATAATTTTTATAGGAAGTACTGCTTTTCATTTTTTTTAGCTCCCTTTTATCAGCCCTAAATTTTAATACTTACAGATCAATTCTTTGAGGGGAAAAAACACTATCAGTAATTATTCTCAGGAACAAAACGATTTTCATTCCTCCATCCAAATTGGAAATCTACCAAAATCTTCAAAAACAAAACATAACAAAACAAACCATGGAGCACCTGGGTGGCTCAGTTGGTTAAGCATCTGCCTTCAGCTCAGCTCATGATCTCAGGTCCTGGGATCGAGTGCCTGGTCTTCCTGCTCAGCAAGGAGCATGCTTCTCTCTCTCGCTCTGCCCTTCCCCACTGCTCATGGGCACACATGTGCTCTCTCTTTTTGACATAGATAAAACGTTCAAAACAAAAGAAAAAAGACCACGTAGAAATAAAAAGTTAAAAAAAATTCTCATTTTAGTTCAATGCATTTAGCAGCCTTCACTATGCTACATAATCATCCTTAAGCTGACTTTAAAGAAACAAAAAACCAAAAAACAAAATTTTGATGTTCATCAAAATGTACATTTTCCATTTGCTAATAATTTTTTTTTAAACTTTGAGGAATTCACACTTAATTGCCTTACTGGTTTTGATGTCATCTACAACACAGTTCAAGATGGTTATTTGCAGCAGACATAATTAGGTGATAACAATCTTTAAGGTTAACTTTTCTTCCAGTGTAAATGTACCCTAAACCGTTCCAGTTTTCTTTACTGATAAAATGCCTAAGATTCACTCCTTTTCTTGCAACACCCATGAGTAGGTAGTGCTAGTGCTCTGGCAGAATTCCCTCCCTCCTTCAGAGCTCTGAGCGCATCTAGCCTTTGTAATAAAAGGCTCAGGAATCTGATACCTGTCCTTTGTGAACTTGCATGTGCAAAGTGCTTTGACCAGGAGAGTAGTGGATAAAATTAAGCCATGTTAGGCCATTAAAATGTCCAGATCTGCATATTCCAGAGAAGGAAATGGATTTCCAGTAAAATCCTTACTTTTCAGTCTATACTGTTCCCATGTCTAGTTTCTCTGTAGTTATTGTGACAAAAACCTCATCCTCCTCATGAACTCTTATCTTTCTGCTACCTTACCACACAATAGCAGGTTGAAGATGTCTCACATAGGATTGATGATAGCTGTACCAAGGCATATAAGGTACCTTGTGCAGTGTGGTATATAGTATGAAGTCTGTGAAATTAGGATTCCTCTCATGTATTTATGTCACATTTACTTAACCTGTTGGGATATGTCTCGTTGGAATTACTGTTTGATTGGTGACAGTTTATTTATTCATTCTAACATTTGTTGAGAACCACAAAGCTTAATATTAATACTATTTTGTCTAAAATTTGCTGTAGCAACCTCTTTCCCTTTTGTCTCTCCTTTTTAAACATTATGGTCCTCTTTTGAAATCACAGTTCTTGGTCACAATTAAGTATTTGTAAGGTTTTTCTTACCCAGAAGAATATATGTGTCACTTTCATTTGTTTTAAATTCTGTACATCATTTTAAATTTTGCCCAGAAACCATAGCAATTCTCTAGCCCTAGATGACAGATTTCATCCTGTCAATCAGTTCCATTCGATGGCAGTATCCACCTGGAGTGTTCTGTTGGCAAAAAAAAGGGAAAGTGAGAAAGAACTATATTGATTTGCTCTCTGATCTGCTATTGATATAGGATAAGGTATAATCTAAGATCAAGACCCTTATTTTGGAAATGAAAAAGACATTAATCAGAGAAATTGAAAGAATTTGCCTCTAATATCTCAACTACTTTAAACCGAATTTGTACATGAATCATTCAGTCTTCTTGTCAGTATGTTTTTACCAGCTGTTGATACCTCTGGGGTTTGCCTTTTCCTTTAATTTTTATTTTTTAAACAAATATCTAGTAGATATAAGACATTTACCAGGGATCCCTGGGTGGCGCAGCGGTTTAGCGCCTGCCTTTGGCCCAGGGCGCGATCCTGGAGACCCGGGATCGAATCCCACGTCGGGCTCCCGGTGCATGGAGCCTGCTTCTCCCTCTGCCTGTGTCTCTCCCTCTCTCTCTCTCTGTGTGTGACTATCATAAATAAATTTAAAAAAAAAAAAAAAAAGGACATTTACCAAAACATTTTTCTCCTCCTCAATAAAAGTTTTGAATCCTGTTATTTTAAGTAGTTGTAGGGTTTCTTACCACATTTAAAATCTGAAAGTAATAAATTCGACAGAATTTGTTTCAGGTGGTAAAGTTCATAAAGGCTCATGGAGTGCTGTCTTCCTAATGGACTGTTTAAGAAGATCAGACAAGATGAACAGAATGAATGGAGTAGTTACCAAGGAGGAAGAATTAAAAGGAAGATTTAAAGTCAGAAAAAATACTGTTTTTGGATTATTAAAGTTTTAGTGGATATCTAACTAACATTTATTTGCTAAGAAGAATGGTATAAAGGGGGTACCTTGATGGCTCAGTTGGTTAAGCATCCAATTCTTGCTTTCAGCTTAGGTCATGATCTCAGGGTCATGAAATAGAGTCCTGCATCGGGCTGTGTGTTCAGCAGGGAGTCTGCTTCTCTCCCTCTCCCTCTGCCCCCACCCCTCACTCGCTTGCTCTCTCTCAAATAAATCTTAAAAAAAAAAAAAAAAATGGTGTAATGATAACATTTTTTCCAATTATAAACATAATTAGTTCATTCATTGTTATATACTGCTTCCAGGGGCACCTGGGTGGTTAGTCAGTTAAGCCAACTCTTGATGATTTCAGCGTAGGTCATGACCTCAAGGTTGAGAGATCAAGCAAGCCCCACATGAACTCCACACTCAGCACAGAGTCTGCTTGAGATGCTGTCTCCCACTCCCCCAGTCCCCACTCCAACTCCCCACACACATGTGCACACTCTCTCTCTCTCTCAAATAATCTTTTTTAAAAATGAAAAATACTGGGATCCCTGGGTGGCACAGCGGTTTGGCACCTGCCTTTGGCCCAGGGCGCGATCCTGGAGACCCGGGATCGAATCCCACATCAGGCTCCCGGTGCATGGAGCCTGCTTCTCCCTCTGCCTGTGTCTCTGCCTCTCTCTCTCTCTCTCTCTCTCTGTGACTATCATAAATAAATAAAAATAAAAATAAAATGAAAATGAAAAATACTTTTCATTTACTGCTTCTATAACAATTTGTAAGTATCTATGTTAAGATAAGATGCATCTTTAGAGTAGAAGGTTTGCCCGTTCAGCCTAGGTCATTAGATAGCCCCTTGACATCATAATCCTTTTCCTCTGTATAGGTTCTGGAGCAGTAAAAAATCTATGGTTAAGAGTACATATTGGGATCCCTGGGTGGTGCAGTGGTTTAGCGCCTGCCTTTGGCCCAGGGTGCAATCCTGGAGACCCGGGATCGAATCCCACGTCAGGCTCCCGGTGCATGGAGCCTGCTTCTCCCTCTGCCTATGTCTCTGCCTCTCTCTCTCTCTCTCTTTCTCTCTCTCTCTCTCTCTTTCTCTCTGTGACTATCATAAATAAGTAAAAATTAAAAAAAAACTTAAAAAAAATAAGAGTACATATTGACTTATTTCTTTATTATTTACTTCTTAGGAACTTCACATGACTGGAGGTTACGGTGTGGTGCTGTGGACTTGTACTTCACACTTTTTGGCCTCAGTAGACCTTCCTGCTTGCCCTTACCAGAGCTTGGGTTGGTTCTTAATCTAAAAGAGAAAAAAGCTGTCTTGAATCCGACCATAATTCCAGAGGCCATAGCAGGCAACCAAGAAGCCGCGATTAATCCAAGTAGTCACGCACAGCTAGTTGGATTTCAGAACCCTGTAAGAATCCAATGTATTATATGAAGATGTAGTTTCATTATATAGAGCTATCTAGAGAAGAGAATTGCTGTTTTGACTGGCAAATTTTAAAGCCACTAAGTTTCATGTGCACTTAAAAAACAAACAACTAGCTGACAGTAGTTTAGTACTTTACAGTTTATAAAATGCTTCTGACAAACTACATAGCTGCACATGACAAATGATGTGCTGCCAGTCCATTGACTCCTTTTGTGGTGACATCATGTTTTTGTACTGGAGTGTTGAATTTCTTCCTTGAGTAGCAGAAAATTGAAATGAATATTTAATCTTGTCCATATATGCTGTTGGCAAACTATTTGAACATAGGGGCTCTGCCTGTTTTTTTGTTTTATGGGTTTTTTTGTTCTGTTTTGTTTTTTTTTTGTTTTGTTTTTTTGCTTCTCTGTGTCATACATAGCACAATTCTAAGCATATGATAAGTGCCTGACAAATGCTTATCAAATAAATAGCAATGACTGGTCAGGTAAATGAGTAAGCTGCTGATTTGGGAGGAGATTTTGCATTACTATTTTATTTATGTACGTGTGTCTGTGTTTGCCTTTTAAAAAGCTTTTATTTCTAGCTGTGCATTATAAAATTACCAGACTTTTTGTAAAAAGACCTTTAAGATACATAATCATTTTACTATAATTTAAAGAAAGTTTTCCTGAAATGATTTTCATATTAGTACCAAAATGTTCCCAATAATTCATGCTTCATTTTTCGCCAATATTTAGACCAGATTACTTGCCTGGCAATTCCCTACTGGTGTTTTGACACTTGAAAACTGAGATTCTCTTAATGGTAGTTAGTGATAATCATTTTAAATTTATTTATTCACTTAGATTTTCTGGAATATAATTGTATTTGTTGTAAATTTGAAATGTATTCTAGAGTTTGGATTATGAAGGAGTAAGATCTTTCAATAGGAAAAAATGAGACTCATAAAAATGCTCTTTCAAATCTGAATACTTAGAACTTGTAGAAACAAATAATGTTTATAATTCTTGCCCATATGTGTTACTCACATTCATTCTTGGAGTCTTCAGGAGAAGGGAGAAAATGACACCAAAATATACTCTTTTGGGAAAGCTCTAGAAATTCACTTATATACCTCTGATCTCCCCCCAAAAAGACTAGCAGACAGGAAAAGGGGAAGTTTATTTTAAGCCCATTGCTGATAATTTTTAAGCACTGGGCATGCTCTAATCTGCATGGTTGCTGTAGCTATTAGTGTTCAGCTATAATATGAGCTACTTGTCTTCAGAAATCTAATTTTGATCTTGAATATTGCCGCAGGAAGATGATCACCTTGCCAAGGAAGCATCATGTAATATGTCAGCTCATCAGCAGGGAGTGAAGAGGAAGGCTGATACACCACTGGGGTCCCCACTAGAACCTGGTCAAATACTGGAGAAGAATGAGGATAGCAGTAAAGTCAAACTCAAAATCAGAGTAAGAAATACAGGTTAAACCTGTATTAATAGTGTAGGATATTCACCTTCTTGTAAATCTTTTTGAATACTTCCAATGGTTTTTCCATAGCAGGAACAGATGGGGCAGACTGAATCATAAAAGAACCCAAATGCCCATTTAAGATCTTACATCTGATTTAACTTTCATTATCACATACTTCTTCTCTGTTTGGGGTAGGAACTGTGTGTGTGATTTACCACAGCTCACTCCCTCTTCCCACAATATAGGAGTAGATTTTAGTTGCTATTTCATTTCCAGTAATATCCATTCAGCTTCTTTTGGAGGCTGGTCCATTTAATCTTTTCTTACTCTTAGTACTTTTTGAGAAAAAGACTATTTTTCCTTTTAAGATGTGGGGGTATATTCTGTGACCTCTCTGCTACCTTTCCTAAGAGCTAAGATCCAAATGTAAAGCAATATAATGGCTTCTTTTCGCCTTTGTTTTGTGTATGTGTTTTAGTTCTCAAATTCTCAAGATGAGGAGGAAATTGATATGGACACTGTTCATGATAGCCAGGCGTTTATTTCTCATCATTTGAACATGCTTGAAAGGCCATCGACTCCAGGTAAGATTGGTATACAAGAGAGTTCACATGGTGCTAACAAATAAAGGCTTGTTGCTTTATTTACAAGTGAACAACTATAAAGTTTAAAAGTAACTAGAAAATACTAGATTGTATCGGATTATAAGGGGAAGGGGCACCTGGGTGGCCCAGTGGTTGAGCATCTGCCTTTGGTTCAGGTTGTGATCCTGGATCCTGGGATCAAGTCCTGCATCAGGCCCCCCAGCAGGGAGCCTGCTTCTCCCTCTGCCTATGTCTCTGCCTCTCTTTGTGTCTCTCATGAATAAATAAATAAAATATTTAAAATAAAAAAGATTATAAGGTATATCAGCATAGGAATAAGTTTTTTTAAAGGACTTTTTTAAAATTCTATTTTATTTTGGTCTTTTTATGTATTTGCCATACTTCTGGGTTTGTTTAAAAAAACATTCAACAGATTCCTTCCAGTAGCTTTAGGGTTCTTGGTTTTTTTTGTTTTTTTGTTTTTTGTTTTTGTTTGTTTGGTTTTTTGGTTTTTTGTTTTTTGTTTTTTTGGTTTTTTTTTTTGTTTTTTGTAATCTACTTAACCTCAAAATAAAATATTAGACCTATTTTCTTTTTAATATAACCATAATTTTAAAATTTTGACTGAAACTAATCCCCCCAGTAACACAGGTTTCTCTCTGTTTCATATAATATCCCTGTTTCATATCATAAATTTTTGCATGCATCTCTCAAATATAAGCTTTTCTTTTGAAAATAGTATCTGAAACAGTATTGAGTTGAGTGTACTATAATATACTTTATTTTTCCTTCTTGGTAGGTATTTACATTGTTTCAATTTTTTTTTATTACAGATAATTCTTTGCTGGATATCTTCATTCAAAAGCTTTTGTTTCTTTTTTGTCAAATTATATTCATGGATATGTTTCCCAAAATGTATTATTGGTGCAAAGTTAATTTTAACTGTATTATGAGAGACTTCAGATTTTTACAGTTCTTTTTAAAGATTTATTTATTCATGGGAGACACACAGAGAGAGGCAGAGAACATAGTAAAGGGAGAAGCAGGCTCCCGGGACTCCAGGATCACCCCCTGAGCCGAAGGCAGACACTGAACCACTGAGCCACTGAAGCATCTCACATTTTTACAGTTCTTGATACATTTTATCATAATGCTTTTTCAAGAGTTAATACCTAGCTTATATCATCACCATTTTATAATTTTATAGACATCAGACATATCATCAGACAAATATCTGTGAACCTCTCTCCACTTTAACCTGCGTCTTAGACCCCATGCTTGTCATTCCTCTTGTGCCTCTTCCCTAGTTCTGTTCACCTACTTTTGCACTACAAGGAAATACTGTCTTCACTTTCTTTTGTTACTTAATCATTCTCTGGTTTTTCTTTATAGTGTACCACGTAAATATAGGATTTCTTTGTACTTGTTTTTTTAATTTTATGAAACTGGTATGATAGGAGTATGACTTTTTTCAGTCAACATTATGCTTCTAAAGTTCGTCCACGTTGATATGTAAGATGTAATTTATTAATTTTCATTTATCATCATTTTTGTATGCCTAGTACTGTTTTGCCACCAATGTAGTAACTTATAAAGACACTTATTAATTATAAATGATAAGTCAAATTTAGTTTAATTTTTTTTTAAGTAATCTCTTTGTCCATTGTGGGCTTTAACTCATAATACCAGAATCAGGAGTCAGCATGCTTTACTGACTGAGCCAGCCAGACACCCCCTCAAGTATACTTTATAATGCATTTTTTATTGGGAATATGACTACTATTTTTTTTTCTGGGTCCTTTTCCTACTTTTTTTTTTTATTGGAAAAAAATGAGTATTTATTTATGCCTCATATTGGTGTCTTTTATGACTTCTGCATTTGAATATTTTTTTCTCTGTTCTTTTTTTCCATCCTTTTTAAACTTGTTACAGTTGTACAAAGTCCCCGTTACCTACCATGGTCTGCTTTTTATTAAATCTTAGTTTTGAGACCTAAATTATTTCTCACTACTTAGTAATCTAAGATAAGCTAGTAGAATTTGAGAACTAGCTTTAGGTAGAATATAAGAGCCTAAGATACATTTGAAAACTGACATATCATGAATTCTTTGGCTTTTCTGACTGTAAGAGATATTAACAATTTTTTACCTATTCAGTCCATTTTATAGACAAGTGAATTTAAGAGAGAGATCTTAGGTGACTTGCCCTAAATGACACGCTCAAGTAATAGCCTACTCAGGACTAGACTGACCTTAGAACTTTTCCATGTGTCAGATGAAGGAATTGAGACACAATGAGATAAGTGTCTCACCTGGATTATCTAATTTGTTGACAACTTGGAACCAGAACCTAGGTTTCCTGATAGCTGCTACAGTGCTGTTCACATTATGCCATTAAAACATTTCCTTTTTGAAATATCTTCTGTAACCCCTAAATTATTTTTATCTATTTGCTGAGTAAGTGTTAGAATTTATTCGCAAATTTTTTGGGGGAGAACAAGGAAATTTTACTATATCCAAAATTCCATTTACATAATATAAAATATGGTTTCTACCTCAAATATAGAATCCAGTTTATATATATTGCAGGCCAGTTACTCTTTACTGTCTTTCTTGAAGTGTGTTGTCCCTAGACTTAAGCACAAAGGAACCATGACAAAGGATTAAAATCAAATGGGATCTTTAGTAGTTAGTAGTAGCCTTATTAGAATTCTGCTGTTGAACTGCTTCTGGTTTTAAGGTTAACTTATAAAAACATGTCAGGCTTTTTTCTTCTTTTGGTAAACCAAGAAATAAATGCCTCTTTTCCCTCTTTGGTATTATAGGGCTCTCTAAATATCGGCCAACTAGCTCCCGATCTGCTTTAATACCTCAGCACTCAACAGGCTGTGATGGCACACCCACCACGAAACCCCAGTGGAGCATGGAGCTTGCACGGAAGGGAACAGGTGAAATTATTATTATTATTATTATTATTAAGAACAAATCTACAAAATGTATAAAGTTTATCAACTTAAAAAAATACATGAAAATATAGATCTAGGGACTTGCTTTTCTTGCAACACATTGACTTTGTATTATGTAATGTAAAGAATATTTTATTTCTTTTTTTTTTTTTTTTTTTAATTTTTATTTATTTATGATAGTCACAGAGAGAGAGAGAGAGAGAGAGAGGCAGAGACACAGGCAGAGGGAGAAGCAGGCTCCATGCACCGGGAGCCCGATGTGGGATTCGATCCCGGGTCTCCAGGATCACGCCCTGGGCCAAAGGCAGGCGCCAAACCGCTGCGCCACCCAGGGATCCCAAGAATATTTTATTTCTTGATTTTTAAGTAGACTCTACACCCAGCTTGGAGCCTGATTTGGGGCTTGAACTCACAACCGTGAGATCAAGATCTAAGTTGAGTTGGACGTTTAACCATCTGACCTACCCAGGTGCCCCTAAGAATATTTTAAACTAGACTATTTGAAAATAGTGCACTCCTATAAAACTTGGAAATGAGAGAAGAGTAGAAAAGGGGAAAAACATCCCTTATTATGCCATTTAAAAATACCCATTATTTTTTTCTTGCAATTATTTTTCTTAGAATATTATAAGATGGAAAATGCCAGCTTCAGTAGATACCATCAAATCTGCACCTTTCATACTTTTATAAAATGTGAAAGTCATTTATTTATTTTTCCTTTCCCTCTCCCCTTGAAAGCTTTACAATTGGTCATTCATGGTCAGTCATGAAGCCTAGATGCTATACTAGAAAATTAAGATGTTCTGTCTTTTAAATTATTAAATACTAGTTGGGCTTAATTTTATGAAAAGTAATTCAGTTCAGATGTGTTTGTTGTCTACTCTATTTTACATTGTCTTCTGCTTATTTTGTTTTTAGTTGCTTACCAAAAAAAAAAAAAAACGTAATCTAGATAAGGAATAATAAACATTCAGTGTTAAAGATTCAGTTCTCAAGTTTTGGAGGAACAGGGAGTGAAAAACAAGATATATAAGCAAAATCATTTTTAAACAATAGTTTTTCCAAAAGTCATTAGTCAGACTTTTAAGATTCCAACAGATGGATTTTGTTTATATAAGCCATGTTTTTATGATATAAACAAAGGAGTAGCTGTTTATTGATTTGAGGAGCTTAAGGATCAACTGTGATTAATTCAAGCCAGAGTAACAACTCAGAATATTTTGGTATTGAGACCCCAGATTGTTGCTTTCTTATATCTCTCTGTGTGCGGCTGTATGCATTTACTGTTAATAGGTTCATGCAGAATTTATTTCAGAAAGAATCAGCTGGAGTCTTTATCACTTTGATAAGTGAATTTTGACATTTCTTGGCCTTGCTAGCCTTATGTTCTGTTGTTTTTATTTTTGGTTTTGGTGTAATTTTGCTTTATTACCATTATACTTACTAAAATTTTACTAGCCATGAAAAATTACCCACATTTTTAAAAATGATCAAGCTCAGAGTATTTTAAACCTCTTGATATAGTTTGGGGTGATGCTTCTGCCTGTTCTTCCATGCCTTTTAAAAAAAAATCTGTCTGAATTCGGCAGTTAAATGATTTCTTGTTCCAGAAAAGAGTCTGAAAATGTTTGGTTTTTCTTTGTGATGTGGCGCACTAACCTAGGGAGCAGCAAATTTTAACACCATTTTGTGGCCACTAATATGCCTCTGTATCATAGTTCCCTATTGCTTTTAAAAACCCACTTTTACCTTTTTTTTTTTTTTTTTTTTTTCACTTTTACTTTTTTTGGAATCTCTCTTTTTATAGTCCTGTAGCTCTCTTGACCTCATGGAAGACTGAGGAAGGAGATACAGGGCTAAGAGTGTGGAATAGGAAAGTATTAATATTTCAGCTCTGGTTGCCTAGGACCTTTTTGTGTCATCAGGCAAAGTGTATACCCATATATTACTTGGACTGACTAAAACTTAACTGCAATATGTTTTTTTAATGTGCTTTTGTAATTTTTTTTAAATGTATTTATGCTATTCAGTACCCTGTGGCCAGTGAGCAGGTCTTAAGATTCAATAGTGATACTATTAGAATTTAGAAAACCTTCATTTTACAAATGGTGATGTTCCAAAAGATTATTTGTACTAATATTTGTTTTGGAATTCTAAATGTGGTTTTCCCATAGATACATTGTTACATTTGATAGGTAACTTTCCCAAGCTAGCCAACAAAGTTAAAATCCCTTTTAACTTACACCATACATGAAGAATAAGAGTATCAAACCTAGCCACTGTTTGTAACAATGTTTCTGAGAAAAGGGGCCCTTAGAACTTCATCTTTGGAAATGTCAGAAGCACAACTTTGCATAACTCAAAGTTGGCAGTAAAATAGGGACTTCCTCTCTTCCTGCCTCCCAGAAGGAGCCAGGGTCTCTTGCTGTGGTAGCTAGCCTGGCCTGAGGTTGTTAGCTGGAGGGCTGAGGAGAGGAGGCACAGAACCAGTGTAAGGGAAGCTGTGAACTCTCTTAACTCTCCAAGGGATTCCAAATTAGAGTTCACAAATGGGCCTTAGTTAGAGCTTTATTCAGCACATCCAACTGAGGCATCTTTTACTTGTTCTATATAAGTCTCACAAAAATTTTTGAAGTAGTTTACTAAAAAGAGATTACACATAGCAATCTGGATTTCCAGCTTCTCTTGAAAAAGAGTTAACTTGAGAAGTCCTCTGAGGCAGGGATGTGCCTTCCATTTTGTGTTGCACAATGGAATTGTGCTTACTCATTTCTGCTATCTCCTTAGGTCCAAGGCTTTTGAGATTGAGAGCCCTGCTTCCTTTCCTAGAGCCGAGATGAATCCTGAGATGGCTCTCTTAAAAGAGCCAGCAAACCAGATAATTGAGAACTGGAATGTGTTACAGATGTCACCTGGGGGGTGGGATAGAAGATGAATGGGCGTGTAGGTAAGATAAAGAAGAGGTGGAAACTGTTAAGTAGTGGACAAGTCATGGTTTCCTTTTTGTTCTTTTTTCCCTCCAATTTTCTCTTTCCTTGCATATGCTAGAAGAATATTTTGAGGATGATATGTGTGATAGGTTAAGCCATTTATGGGTAAGAAAAGAGAAGTGGCAGGGGTATTTTCCTTCCTTTATTATTTCTTTCCTCTCCCCTGAGGCAAAGAGGAGGCCATACAGCCTCTTGTGTCCTTTCCATCACTACAGCAGCCTGACACAGCCTGTCTGTGGTGATGAGGCATAGAGAAGTGACAGGCACAGGAGCAGAGGGAAACCCCTAGTGGGGAAGAAAAGGAAGAGAGTTCCTGCAGTTTTGCCTAGCTAGGGCTGCTGTATTACATAATGCCTTCTTGCATAAGTTAGAAAAGCACTGTTTTAGTGCATGGAATCTTTACCGCAAAAAAAGAAATATATATATTTTGAAAGTACTAGTTCTTTCTTTTGAAACTCTAATGTGAAAAGCAGACTTTGATTCTTTTTTTACTTAAATTTTAATGATATAATTTTACACTTTATTTTTTACAGTGATCTAAAGAATGCGAAGACCAAACTTCACACTTTTCCTAATAAAAACTGCAGGTTTTGTGTTAAGTTTAAACATATACCTATGTGAACAAATTGAAGAGAACTAACAGGTTATTGAATGTTGACAGCACTTTAATCAGATGGGCTGACAAGCCCCTAAATTAGGCTTATATTAAGTACCTCTTTCAGTTTATTTTGCACTTGTTAAATTGACTATAGCAAAAATCTTTATCCATAGTGCATTTTACTAGATCTCTAGGAAAGATTTAACATTGGGTAGAACAACAAAACAGATACTCTGTTTTGTGGTTTTCATATGAATGAAATAGGAAAATACAATATTCTTAATTATGTATAAATCCTTTGTTTATGTATGTGCCATCTATCATAGAGACACATATTTCAGGGCCTAAAAGTGCTTTCTTTAGCTTAAAAATGAGTGGTACCTCACCTTGGGTGGGCCTCAGGTTCCCAGCAATCTTGTAAACCCCGAAGTGATACATGAAATTATGTGCGTAAATGTGTCATGTTGATGGTAATACATGCATTTTTCTCAGTAGAGTTTCTGTAGATGACATCATGCTAGTGTGAAAGTCAACTCATACATGTCCCAAATCTGATTGTTAATACAATTCCATATGAGAAGGAAGTTGTACTTTCTTACCACCTTGGATTAGACCTGGTGAAATTATCCAGGAAAGATAGAGATTAAGCAAACAAAAAAAATATATATATATTTTGTCGGGGAGCCTGAATGGCTCTGGCTCAGTCAGTTAAGCATCTAACTCTTGATTTTGGCTCAGGTTATGATCTCAGGGTCAGGAGGTCGAGCCCTGCCTTGTCAGACTCAGCGGGAGTCTGTTTGAGATTCTGCCTTTCCCTCTGCGCCCCCCTGCTATGCACATGTTCTCTCTAAAATAAATGGATTATTTTATATATGTATAATGAATATATGTATAATGAACATAATATATATTATAGACTATATATATAGATATATATAGTCTATAATTGAAAACTTAAGAGCTAAAGGATGGTGGTTATAGAATAACATTAGGTTTTATCAGATGTTCTGTCGTTACAAATACTATTTTGGTGAATATTTTTGTGTATGTGTCTTTGCACATATGCATGAGCACATTTATAGGATAGAGTTCTAGAAATGAACATTTTAAACCATAGACTATGGATATTTAACATTTTCATGGATAGTGTCAAATTGCCTTAACTTCTCCTTTTTAAAAAACACTTTATTATGGCAAACTATGAAGGAGTCAGACTACTATAATGAACCGCCCCCCACCCCATGCTTAGCTTCTATAGCAATCAACTCATGGTCAGTGGTGTAATCTATATCCTTACCTATTTTCACCCTTATGAACAATTTTGAAACAAATCCCATGGATCATCACTTTATTCATAAACAACTTAGTATATATCTGTAAAGGTGAGGACTTTAAAAAGTCATTAACCACAGTAGCATTCTTTAAAACATTAATTTTTTTCATATTTTTAAATATTTTTGTGTTTTTTCATATTTATAAGTAGCCAGTGTTTAAGTTTCAGTTAGTTGACTTATGCCATCATTCTGATACTTATTTTTAACACACTTTATTTTTTGAACCAGTATCCACATAAGGTCTACACATTGTAGTTGGTTGATCTGTCCTTTACATCTTTTTAAATTTAAGGTTTCAAGTTTACCTTTTTCTCTGTCTTTTCTTCCCTTTTACAGTATATTTGTTAAAGAAACCAGGGTCTTAAGCTGTAGTTTTCAAGTCTGTATTTTGCTTATTCTATACCTGTGGTATAATTAACATATTAGAGTCCTTTTTATTTCTTGTAAATTTATAATCGGATATAGAAGCTTAATTGTATTCAGGTTTATAGATGGCGGTGTGTTCTTCCATCTGGAAATATACAATGTCTGGTTGACTTTTTTTTTATTTTTTTTTGAATAGTGGAAGTTAGATTTTATTTACTTATTTTTATTTTTTCAACTGGAAGTTAGATTTTATTTACTTATTTTTATTTTTTCAACTTAAACTCAATTAATTAATATATTATTAGTTTCAGATGTAGAGGTCAGTGATTAATCAGTCTTATACTCAGTGCTCACTACATCACTTGCCCTCCTTAATGTCCATCACCCAGTTACCTGTTCCCCACCCCCCTCCCCTCTAGCAACCCTCAGTTTGTTTCCTATAGTTAAGAGTTGATTCTTGGGGTACCTGGGTGGCTCAGCGGTTAAGCATCTGCCTTTGGCTCAGGGCATGATCCTGCAGTCCCCAGATCGAGTCCCACATTGGGCTTCCTGCATGAAGCCTGCTTCTCCCTCTGCCTATGTCTCTGCCTCCCTCTCTCTGCGTGTCTCTCATGAATAAATAAAATCTTAAAAAAAAAAAAGAGTTGATTCTTTTATGAGGTTAACCACTAAGATGTTCAGTGCCTCGATCCATTATTTCACTGAGAGTTGCAAGACAGTGATATTCTTTTTTGTTTGTTTAAGATTTATATATTTATTTAATGAGAGTACACATGTGTGAGCAGGAGGAAGGACAGAGAGAGAGAAAGAATCTCAAGCACACCCCTGCTGAGCTTGGAGCCTGATGCAGGGCTGGATCTCAGAACACTGAGATCATGACCTGAGCCAAAATCAATAGTCAGATAGATGTTCAACTGACTGAGCCACACAGGTGCCCCACAAGGTGGTGATATTCTAATTAATCTTTCCATTTTTATAAACTAGTTTATTTTATAAAGCTAAAGTCCCCCTTCATCTATTAATACCCAGTGGTATAGATCATAGAGGAGGAGGAAAATAATGGCTTCTCTTTTTAGTTAATAATTTTTCAAATGATGAGTTGGCTATCTAACATCCTCCAATGTGTGATCAATTAGTTCTAGTCCATTAGTTATTCTTATCATTGTACAGATTGTCCCATCTTTGGACAGTGAGAACCTCTTAGAAGTTTGACTCTTGGGTCTGTTGAGAAGAATTTAACTTCCTTGCCATTATACCAGATGTGTTTCAGGTTCATCTTGTAAATATCCTGCCCAGCCTTAAAATCAGCCATTTGTCCTTGGAGCCGAGGTTCCTAACACCTTTATCTTTGGATCTAGCTAATCCATTGTCTTATGAATAGAGTAATTACAAATCAAGAGTCATGCAAGATTTATAATCAGTGTATCTTTAATGCTAAGTATAAGGCCACAAGAGATTGGATTTTGAAGTGGTTATAAGTATTCCTTGGAAAAGAGTATACCCAAGTACACTTGGTTGTCTATTTGGCAGTTATCTCTGCTAGGAAGTACAGTTTCCAATATAATTATTGGTTTTTTGCAATCCAAGTAGCTTGGCAGGTGTTTAGAATGATGAAACTTCAGTGCAGAAGAGGACCTTAGATTCTTAATAGTGCAGACAGCCAGTTGAAAAGCTCACAGTCTGTTGTAGTCTAAATCATGAGCTAGGATCTGAAGGGATTTGTTCATCAGGGTTTAAAGTCTCTTATCACTTCTCCTTATCACCTCTGTGTCCTGTGATTGGAAACATACTTGTATAATTTATTTAAAATCTAAATTAAGGGATCCCTGGGTGGCGCAGCGGTTTGGCGCCTGCCTTTGGCCCAGGGCACGATCCTGGAGACCCAGGATCGAATCCCACATCAGGCTCCCAGTGCATGGAGCCTGCTTCTCCCTCTGCCTGTGTCTCTGCTTCTCTCTCTCTCTCTCTCTCTCTCTCTCTCTCTCTCTCTCTCTGTGTGACTATCATAAATAAATAAAAAATTAAAAAAAAAAAAACAAAGGTTTTAAAAAAAAAAAAATCTAAATTAAAATCTTACAGTGGCATATCAGCCAAATGGCTGATACTCTAAATCAGATATCCCTGAAAATTTTTCTGAATGTTATTTTGGTGCCAATTATTGAAAAAGATACAGATCCCTAAACTTGTTCTGTATGTACATAATCTCTAATTAGCTTATGTATCATTATTAGTGTTATCTTTAGCAAAATATCATGAATATAAAAATATAATTTTGTAGTAATAAAATATGTGTCATCTGAGAGAACAAGAGCTTTGGTTTATTCATTTGTCCTGAAATTTTTGAACCATGCCTGACACCAAAGAAATCTAGTAGTCAGTCAATACTAGTTGAATGAATGGTCTGTAATGGTCTGTAATAGAATGGTCCTAGCTTTCTCCCGCTCCCTTCAAAATTAATGACCTTCAGATTGCATTTAGTTGGATTAAATTAACCTAATATTCTATCTAAAAGAAATGCAATAATTAGATATTTCTGTTGTATTAATTCATTCATTTGTTTAGCAAGCTTTGGCAGGGGTGAGGAGGTGCGATGGAGAGGGTGCTAGATATTGGGTGACATATTGAGATACAAAGATGAAAAAGACACCTGTTCTCAAGATGCTCTCTAAGTGTAATGAAAGAGACCCAAAGAAAAAAGGTATGCTGCGGTGTGTACTGTGCTGTGTGTAGCACAGCAGAGCAGTTAAGAGCACAGACTCTGGAGCTTTTGGTCTCAAACCTGCCGGTGCCACCTGGGGAGCAAGTCATTTAAGTTCTCTGTGCTGTAATTTCCTTTTTGAATTATGTAGTGGGAACATGAAAGTACTAATTTTGGGGGGCAGTTTGGGGAAAACTTAAATGACATTTGAGCTGAGTTTTAAATTCCTAAAAAGCCTGAAATGTTTTTTCTGTCCCTTTTGTCTTCTTTAGGTTACCATTTAAATATTACTTCCTTGGAGAAGTTTGTCTCTGATACCCCCACAGCTAATTTAAGTCTCCTGTCATGCTACTGGTTCACTCTGTGCTTTGTCTTTTTATTATTTGGTTGTACTTACTCAACTTCTTTCTTCTCAGCTAGTTGGTAAATGCCAGAAGACTGAGATCTATCCAGTTCATCTCTATTTTCCCCAGTTCCCATATAGTTCCTGTTGCTTGTTAAGTGAATTTATGAGTTGGACAAATAAGGGAAGGATATTTCAAGCATAGGAAATAGCATTTACAAATTCACAATCATGAAAGGGCTACTCTAAAGTGCATAGAAAGTGATAGGGGAACATAAGGCTGGAATGGTAAGTTTAGGACAGATTGTAAACCATCAAATCCGTGCTGAAACTGATTTTTTAGGAAACTTCTGTGGTGTAGTTTTGGTAAGAATCATGGTTTTGGGGCTAGTTTGGATCAAAATTAGTGCTGATAATTTAAATAGTCCATTTTAGTTGAAAAACTGGGTTTTTTTTAGCTAGTTGGTTTAAGCATGTATTTTCAGAAACTGCTGCGTTTAAGCCCAAGGGTTTTTTTGGATTTTATTCTGTTGGTAGAATCAACTGAGTTGTTTTTTTGTTACTGTCATTTTTGTTGTTTTTAGAACTAACTGAGTTTTTAAGCAGATAATTACATATAGCTTTGTTTTTAGGAAGATCACTACATAGCAGGGTCTTCCAACCTACACATTAACATTGTGGGCATGAGAATTTTTTGTTGGAGGAGCTGTTCTATGTATGGTATGATATCCTGTGCATCCCTAGACTCTATGCTTGGGACACCACTATGTCTTCCTCTCCCAGTTCTACCCCAGGTGTGATGACAAAACTATCTCCAGATATTGCCAAATAAACCCCTATGGGGGCAAAATCCATCTGGTTGAGAACTACTTCTGTGTAGCTATGTAAAGTATAGGTTTGAGTGTAAGACACATTAGGCATAGGAACCAGTTAATGAAAGACTAGTATTGCCATCCAGTTGAGGTGAGGTGATCTGACAGTTGATATTTATGAGTGAAAACCAATGGGAGGGTATCTGAGATGATTCTTAGGCTTTTTTTCTTAGTTGGCTGCATGTAAAGCAGTATTGTCAGTCCAGAGTAATGCAGAGAGAAGTCTTTCTTGGGGTATGGCCCAAGGATTGTAGCTTCTGGAGGAAGCAAGAAATTTTCATACACTAGAGTCTAAGAAAGAACTTCTGTTGTAGATTCCTAGACCGATAGAATGTGAAATGGAAAGAACTTTCCAAAACGTTTGATTTTTTTTTTTTTAGATGAGATAAAGAGAAAGAAAATGTATGCCGAAGGCTAACAGCACAATCTAGTCAAAAGCACAGGTTTCTTATTTCTCATCTTTTTTTCTTAAGTGACACTACTTTTGCCTTTAAGTGGAGATATTCTGTTTATAGACTCACTGCCTTTTCTGATTTCTTAAGCTATGTAAACTGAATCTACTTAGAGTTCACTTTTGCCTATCTATTTCCAGAAAGTACCTTAAGGGACTATAGAATGTGAATTTTGCTGAGATATGATTATCAGTAACTAGCATAGCATGTTTATGTCTTTTTAAGTGGTTCTTTGGGTGACAAAAATAAACTGCCATTTTCCTGCCCAGTACCTTAGAATCGAACTAAAGTTGAAGGAGCTACAGTTGAAGGACAAATGTAGGTCTTATAACACACACGTGTAATCATTCTTGTCATTTCATAATACTTTTAAACATAAATTTTAACTTATAAAAGATGGCTTCATAACATACTGGTATATATCATAATTGGTATAAACTGAGGAATTGAAGTATTCAGTTTTCTGGCCACAGTGCTGAGCACTTACTGTGTGTGATTAATGGAATGTCTTATTCAGATCCTTTTCCCATTCCGTGTTATGCTCTTGGAGGTGTTAAACCCTTAGGGTCCCTCCCCTGTGCTGTCACCAGCTCCCTCTTATGTTCATCTCACTGACCTTGTTATCAGCAGGATTTCATTTGGGTGTTTTTAATCTTGAAGGTAAAGAACAGTCACCATTGGAGATGAGTATGCATCCAGTTGCTGCAGCTCCACTATCAGTGTTTACAAAGGAGCCCGTGTCCTCCAAACACAGTGACCACCATCACCACCATCACCACGAGCACAAGAAAAAGAAGAAGAAGCACAAACATAAGCACAAGCATAAGCACAAGCACGATGGTAAAGAGAAGGACAAAGAGCCCTTCAGCTTCTCCAGCCCCGCCAGTGGCAGGTCTGTTCACTCCCCTTCTCTTTCTGACTGAGGAGGGGACAAACGAGACCTTTCCCTCAGTGTCCAGGAGAGTACAGCTAAAGCTTGTCCTCTGTAAAGAATGATAAAAGAAAACAGACAAAAAAAAATAGTTGCCTTTCTCATAGAAATTCAGAATCCATGGAAGTTCTAAACACTTGATTTATGTTATTTATGCAATTGAGATCTAGTTAGAAAAATGTTTTATAGTTCTGGATAAACCATTTCATCCTGTTTTCTCCTCAGAGCGCGTGCGTGCAGGTGCACGCGCGCGCACACACACACAGCTTCACAGAGGCCCTCATGCCACAAGCAGTTCCCATTCACATCATGGTCTTCATGTGTACTGCCAATTTCAATTATGTTGTAGTCTTCGATGGATGTTACAGGGCAAAGTTATGTTTTAAACAAGCTACTGCCAGAGCAGTGGTGAAACCATTATTCCGGTGAAATGTTGTATAACACTATTTGGAACCACCGAGAAAGACCTAGGCTTTTCTATAGGAATCTTTATTACATGGTATTTTTTTTTTGTTTTAACCATAGAGGCTAAACATCAGGAGTTGTGAACAAGAATACATGGTTATTTTCTTTTGCCCTAAAATACTGAAATTTTCAGAAGCAGCTCTTTTAAAAAAAAATGTTTTTGAAATAGCATTTTTGATAGTACATTTGGTGATTATGATGTTGGAATTTAATAGGACTCTCAAATCCACAGTTCTCAAATCAAGATGTTCAAATTATAAATTCTTTTTTTTCATTAAGTATAAGTGAATATGTTCATATATAGAATATGTTCGCTGATGTAGACAATTTACATACCCCACTCATAATCTAAAATTATTTCAGTAAAACACGAAGTCCAATACCTTTTTACTAACACGGACAAGTCAGCCGTCATGTGAGTACACCAGAAACATTTAAAAATACATGAAACATTTTGGTTTCATATTTAAATAATTTGTGTGTTTTTATTTTTATTTCTGAATTTATCATGTGCTTTATTGTTTGTTTGTTTGTTTAAAAGTGTTTTTCATACCTGTTCTATTTTTATCATTTCTCTTATCATTAGTTTGACAAAGTATTTCTTCCAGAATAGATGTTTCAAAGGGATCCAATAATGTTGGACTTTTAAATAAACTTTTAGTTGCATTTAACTTGTTTAATAAATAAGTTTTTAAATTGACTATTCTGCCTTTGTATCTTTTATATCTTTGTTACCTTTCTCTTTGTGTATGTATATAATGTACTTGTCCACAAATCTCTGCAAGCTTTGTGGATAGGCGGGATTTGAGCTGGCCTTGATAGTAAGAATGATTTCAATAGAGGTGGGGAAAGTTCTTTCAGAAGAAGAAACAGTGTTTTTAAAAAAAATACGGAAGAAAGCAAGGGGGATGTTCAAGAGTTGTGAAACAGTGCAGCTGACTTGGAGTCTCAGGGCAAAAGGGAATGTGATGAGATGTTGAAGGGCCTAAATGGCAGTTATTTCGATTCCAATTAATTCAGTGTTGGCCTGCTGAAATTATTTTTGGAAAATGGAATATTTTATGTTACAGTGTGCTGCAGTGTGATACCATACGTAGAATTCCCAACTTTGAAAATAGAAAGATATATTTCCAAATACTCATTAAGTGTTGTTAAGAAGATGGTGATAAATAATAGCTACCTATATAACTTAAGCTCATCTTTTATATCCCGTGTTGTTCTAGGAACTATGTGTTACATAGATATTTCTAAATTGGATATTTATATTGGATGTTTTTTCTGAGGAACTTTTTTATGGCAAGCCTTCAGTTATTTAAGCTGATGGGTAAGAGCAGACAACACAGGAATTATTCATATTTTTGAACTATGTAAATATGTAATTATACACAAACAACACCAGGTTCTAGTGGAAGTCTCCCAGTCTCTTTCCCCAGAAGCAGTCACTCTTGGCAGTATTATGTGTGTCTCTCCAGAGCTAGTCTGTACATGCAGCTATACAGTATAGACATTTTTTTTTAACAAACGGTATTTGTAGCAATGTTTAATTTTGGTGTAGTTTATCTTTTAGAGTATATACATTTTGTGTATAATAACAAAGGTCTTACTCTGTGACTATAAAGGAATTCTCCCATTTTTTTTCTGTTGGTTTTAAAGTTTTATGTTTCAGGTTACTATCCAACTAGAATCCATCTGGAATTTATTTTGATAGAAAATAGGAGGTAGAAATCCAACCTTTTTTTTTTTTTCCCTTCCAGAATGCTACCCAACACTATGTATTTAAAATACTGTCTTTTGGGAGTGCCTGGCTGATTTGTTTGCTACAGCATGCAACTCTTGATCTCGGGCTTGTGAGTTCGAGCCCCATGTTGGATGTAGAGATGAAAAGTTAAAAAAAAAAAAAAAAGGATAAAACTCCATCTCTTTTCTCTTTAGATTTCAGGTGTAGCATACTAAATTCCTTTATTTTCTGGGTCCATTTCTGGACTTTGTGGCTGGTCTCATGGCTCTGTCCGCTCATCTGTCCATACCATGCCAATTAGATCATGGTAGCACTGTGGTATATTTTGATACAGTAGAGCAAGTCTCCTTACATTACTTTTCATCATCTTTTTGCTATTCTTATGTGTTATTTTCTTTTTCTAGTTGACTTACTAATTTATATACAATAAATCTCACTTTGTATCAGTTTTTAGGGGTTTGACAAATGCTTGGACTTGAATCTCCTACCACCACCAGTTTCATCACCGAAAAATTCACTGTGGCTGCCCCTCCACCACCCATCCCCTACCTTCCACTGAAGGTTTTCCATCTCTGTAATTTTGCCTTTTTCAGTGTTTCTTTTTCTTTTTCTTTTTCTTTTTTTTTTTTAAGATTTTATTTATTCATGAGATACACAGAGAGGCAGAGACACAGGCAGAGGAAGAAACAGGCTCCTCACAGGGACCCCGATGTGAGACTGGATCCTGAACCCTGGGATCACGCCCTGAGCCAAAGGAGACACTCAACCAATGAGCCACCCAGGCATTCCCGAGGGTTTATCTTTCTATACAAATATTAGAACCAGGGTTTTTAGCTCTCCACGAAATTGTTTTTGTAGTTGGTATTGATTGTGTGTTAACTCAAGAGTTAACTTAGAATTGGTATTTTAAAAAATATTTTATTTAAATTCAGTTTGCTAGCATACAGTAACACCCAGTGCTCATCTCATCATGTGCCATCCTGAATGCCCATTACCCAGTTACCCCATCCCCCCACCTCTCTTTGTTTGTTTCCCAGAGTTAGAAGTCTCTCATGGTTTGTCTTCCTCTCTGATTTTTCCCCACTCAGTTTTCCCTCCTTTCCCTTATAGTCCCATTCACTATTTCTTATATTCCACACATGATAATTGTCTTTCTCTAATTGACTTACTTCACTCAGCATAATACCCTCCAGTTCCATTCACATCAAAGTAAATGGTAGGTATTTGTCCTTTCTGATAGCTGAGTAATACTCCATTGTATATAGAGACCACATCTTCTTTATCCATTCATCTGTTGAGGGACATCATGGCTCCTTCCACAGTTTGACTATTGTGGACATTGCTGCTTTGAACATTGGGGAGCAGGCATTCTGTCGTTTCACTACATCTCTATCTGGGGGTAAATACCGAGTAGTGCAATTGTTGGGTCATTGGGTAACTCCTTTATTTTTAACTTCTTGAGGAGCATCCATACTGTTTTCCAGAGTGGCTGCACCAGCTTGCATTCCCACCAACAGTGCAAGAGGATTCCCCTTCTCTGCATCCTTGCCACATTTGTTGTTTCCTGTTTTGTTAATTTTAGCCATTCTAACTGGTGTAAAGTGGTATCTCATTGTGGTCTTAATTTGTATTTCCCTGATGACAAGTGATGTGGAACATTTTTTCATGTGTTTTTTGGCCATGTGTAGGTCTTTGGAGAAATGTCTGTTCGTGTCTTCTGCCCATTTCATGACTGGATTGTTTGTTTCTTGGGTGTTGAGTTTGATAAGTTCTTTATAGATCTTGGATACTAGCCCTTTATCTGCTATGTCATTTGCAAGTATCTTCTCCCATTCTGTAGGTTGCCTTTTAGTTTTGTTGACTATTTCCTTGGTTGTACAGAAGCTTTTTAACTTGATGAAGTCCCAATAGTTCATTTTTGCTTTTATTTTCTTTGCCTTCATAGATGTATCTTGCAAGAAGTTGCTGTGGCCAAGTTCAAAAATGTTGCTTGTATTCTCCTCTAGGATGTTGATGGATTCTTGTCTCACATTTAGATATTTCAACCATTTTGAGTTTATCTTTGTATATGGTGTAAGAGAATGGTCCACTTTCATTCTACTGCATGTGGCTATTCAGTTTTCCCAACATCATTTGTTGAAGAGACTGTCCTTTTTCCATTGGATATTCTTTCCTACTTTGTCGAAAATAAGTTATCCATAGAGTTGAGGGTCCATTTCTGGGTTCTCTATTCTGTTCCATTGATCTTTGTATCTGTTTTTGTGCCAGTACCATACTCTCTTGATGATCACAGCTTTTTAATATAGCTTGAGGTCAGGCATTGTGATGCTTCCAGCTTTGGTTTTCTTTTTCAGCATTCCTCTGCTATTCCAGGTCTTTTCTGGTTCCATACATATCTTAAGATTATTTGTTCCAATTCTGTGAAAAAAGTCCATGGTATTTCAATAGGGATTGCGTTTAATGTGTGAATTGCTCTGGGTAGCACAGATATTTTCACAATATTTATTATTTCAATCCATAAGCCTGTAATGTTTTTCCATCTCATGTCTTCCTCCATTTCTTTCATAAGTGTTCTGTAGTTTTTAGAGTATAGATCCTTTACCTCTTTAGTTAGGTTTATAACTAGGTATTTTATGGTTTTGGGTACAATTATAAATGGGATTGATTCCTTAATTTCTCTTTCTTCAGTCTCATTGTTAGTGTGCATCTGAAATCAGTGCACTGATTTCTGTGCATTGATTTTGCATCCTGCCACATTGCTGAATTGCTTTATGAGTTCTAGCATTTTGAGGTGGAGTCTTGGGTTTTCTATATACAGTATCATGTGACTGCAAAGAAGGAGAGTTTGACTTCTTTGCCAATTTGAATGCCTTTTATTTCTTTTTGTTGTCTGATTGTTAAGGCTAGGACTTATAGTACTGTGTTGAACAAAAGTGGTGAGAGTCAGCATTCCTGTCATGTTCCTGATCTTAGGGTAAAAGCTCTCAGTTTTTCCCCATTGAGAATTAGTATCTTGATGTTCATTATTTGTATTAGTGAGATCAATATGACTATCAGTACAGAATTTCTTTTTTTTTTTTTTTGAAGATTTTATTTTTTATTCGTGAGAGACACACAAAGAGAGAAGCAGAGACACAGGCAGAGGGAGAAGCAGTCTCCATGCAGGCATCCTGATGTGGGACTCGATCCTGGGTCTTCAGGATCACCCCCTGGGCTGAAGGCAGGTGCTAAACTGCTGAGCCACCCAGGGATCCCCCCAGAATTTATTTTTAACTTGATTATAGCTTATGTTTTTGTTTGGTATTCTATGAATGATGTCTTTTCATTGTAAGGTTATTATTTTATGCTGACTTTGTGCTTAGGTACTGCATTAATCAGAGTTCTCGAGAAATATATAGATATAGATCTAGATCTATATCTATATCTATATCTATATCTATATCTATATATTTGTTATAAGATATTGACAGTTTTGAAAGCTAAGAGGTTCTACAGTCTGCTGCCTGCATGGTAGAAACCCAGCAAAGCCAGTGGTGTAGCTTAAAGGCCTGAGACCAAGAGAGCCTACAGCATAGATTCTAGTCTGGGTCTGAAATCCTGAGCACCAAGACTATAAAGGCAGAAGATCCATGTCCCCTGTGTCTCCATCAGACAGAGAAGGGATTCAACCTTCCTATACCTGTTGCTCTGTTGAGGCACCCTCAGCAGTTTGAATGAGGCCCATCCACAGCAGGGAGCGCCATCTGCTTTACTCTATTCCACCAAGTTAAATGTTAATCTCTTCCCTAAACACCCTAATAGATACACCCAAAAATAATGTTTAACCAGCTTTCTGGGCATCCCTTGGCCCAGTCAAGTTGACACCTAAAATTAGCCTTCACAACTATATTACTAAATTCTCACTATTTGCAAGATTTTAAATGTGTTTCTTCGGTTTTCCTTAAAAGTATCTGTAAATGATGATAATTTTATTACCTCTTTTCTAATGTTTGTAAATTGAATTTTGTAATTTATTGTTTTTGTCTGACTTCTTTCTCTTGCTGAATTGGCCTGAGAGCTGCAGGAATGGCTTCATCTCTGAACATCTCACCTTGCTTCTCTCTGCCTTTGGCAGCCTTTCCTCATTGGTCGTGGATATGTGTTTCAAATTTCTTCAACTTCTTTGAAGTTTACAATATCTGTTTCTTGTCTCCTTATTTTTGGGAGGTGATTCTCAAGGAGAGAATGGAGAAGTTACCTTATTACCAAAGTCTTACAAAGTCCTTAAAAAGTTTGATCAAAGTATCATCTTTAAAATGAAATCCTTGTCTGGTAAATAGCTGGAAAGCTGTTTTTCCCATCTTCCTCTCCTAAACTCATCTCTTCTGCTTCTAACTTTCTACTGTAAATAAATGAAATTTCTTCATACCAGATGTGCTCCAGCCCAAGTAGGACTGTCCTTTCAAAGCTCTCAGCTTCTAACACCCTACCTTTGAGTGTAAGCTAGACTTAGTGACTCACTTCCAAAGAATAGAGTATGAGAAGGGGAAGATAGAAACTTTCCAGTGAAAGCTTAACAGACACTCCATTAACCAAGTGACCATGGTAAACAGCACTGGTGGTTAAGTCATGTTAATATGTCCTCATTAGTATGATGTGATGAGAAGGGCACCTGTGTGGGTATAAAACCCCACAGTGCCAGCCTACCCAGTCTACATTAGACAAACTCAATCTAGGGACACTACAAAATTCCTGACCATTACTCCTTAAAGCCATTAAATCTATCAAAAACAAAATGACAGAGACTGTCCCATCAGAGTAGACAAGGAAGACATGACAACACCACAGTGAGTTTTTCTGGATTGGATCCTGCCAGAGAAGAAGAACATCAGTGAAAAAACTAGTGAAACTGAAGTGCATTCTGGAGTTTTCGTTAATGCACCAGTGTCAGTTTCTTAGTTTTGACAAATGAACTATGGTGATGCGCAGCATTACTGGGACACTGGAGGAAGACCACGTGGGAATATTTGTGAAGAAGGAAGATGTACTAATAGAATTATAATCCTTCTAAGCCGTGAGTGTATTTTGATCACTTATAAACTACTTTTTGAGGAGATAAAATTCATTTTCCTCACCTCAGGATTTTAGAAAAAAGATGTATGCACTTAATGGAGGACTATTTGGAGAGAGGTCAAAGGGAGCAATGATAAAGACCCAAAGGGTGACTACTATAAAGCTTAGGAGCAGACATACAAAGGAAGTTCTTAGAAAAGAGAAGAACTAACTGAGGACCTAGCCTTACAAAAAGAAATGTTTTTTTCTTTAATTGGGTGCTGTAAAAAAAGTGAGGATTTTATGATTGGAGATCATCGAGAAACTGTACATGCCCTCTTAGAATTTCACTTAACTGTCAGAGGCCTCTCACAAGTTCCAAGAAGTTCTACAGTAAAGAAATCTGTTTAACACGATATTTTCCCAAACTTAATTGGCTCTGGAACTCCTGTCACTTCCATGAAAAACTAAGAAACACCTACTATCATTTCGGAAAATTCTATTCCATATATGTGATTTTTAATGTTACCTTGATGTTTATATGATTTGGACTATTTTATTACTGAAATAGAGGTTTCTCAACCAATTATTCTAGAGAATTTATTAATAACCCCTTAATGATCAGACCTTAAGAATACACTTACCACTTAAAACAAAATATAGTTATTGAGAACCTCCCCTGTTCATCATGGAGTATTGTGACTTTTTAAAAAATATTTTATTTAGAGATAAAGAACAAGCAGGGGAAGAGCAGAGGGAGACCAGGAGAAGGACAGTCTCTAGCAGACTCCCTGCTGAGCACAGATCCTTACCTGGGTCTTGATCCCAGGACCCTGAGATCATGACCTAAGCAGAAAACCAAGAGTTGGATGCTTAACCAACTGAGGGACCCACACAGCCCTGGGGTATTGTGACTTGGAGTAAAGTTTCCTGGCAAACAATGATCCTTAAAAAATATATGTATTTTAACTCTAATTATTTACATGACTTAAACATAGTAATTGAATGCTGATATACCCAGCACTGTTTTTTGTTTTAATTTTGCTAGAATAAACATTTCTCTTGGGTTGCCCAATAATCTCAAACTCACTCTATTATTTTTTTTAAAAGTGCATATATCTAATATGTGTATATTTATGAGTATATATTAATACATAACATACTTTGGTCGTGGGTGGTGGTTTTTATATTTTTGCTGACAATCTTTGTCTTTTCTGTGGTATATATAATGTCATTCACATTTAAAGTGATTATATAGTTGTTGGATTAATAGCTACCATATTCATCATAAAAGTATAAAGGAAGGATAAAGATGAAATTAATTTTTTGTAATTGTCCTGAAATGTGTGATACCTTCATACTATTTAGTATTTTAAAACCCAATATAAACTTTGTTCAAGGTTTGTTAGTAACAAGCATTTTGTCAACTTGTATTTCAAATTAATAATTTCTTTTTTTCTTCCTGATCTGATTGGGGCTAATAAAAATGTCCTATGTATTGTGCAATATTCTAAGTACTTTTTATGCATTATCTAACTTAATCTTAACGACTATATGACAGAGGCAGTATGATTATGATGAAGAAATTGAAGCATGGAAAAGTTAAGGTAAAGGTCACACAGCTTGTAAGTGGCAGCATTTGGATTCAAACCTAAGAACTTGGCTCTATTTGTTACTTCTTAGACTTGCACTGTCCAATATAATAGCTACTAACCACACGTGGCTGTTTAAATTTAAATAATAAAAATTTACTTTCTCAGTGTCACAAGCTGCACTTCAAAAGTTTAATAACTTTATTTGGGTGGTGACTACTGCGTTGGACAGCACCATTCTAGAATGTTTTCATCATCAGTCCCGTCGGACAGCACCGACTTAGGCAACTGGTCGTCATGTTTCTATCTTGCAGTGTGGCTTTGGTATAGCTCATGCTGTGAAACAAGCATTGGCTTAGCTCTTTTTCAGCTCTTTGCATATGCTTGCATGATTGATGTTGTCTTCAGTCCAATGTGTTTTGTAGAAATCTTTGAAAGCCCATTGTCTACTTTGTGGTGTTTGGTTTAGTTAAAACCAGGTAATATAACCCATAGGTCCATTTAACTGGACACATATAAGTTGCAATATGTCAAGATAGAGGAATGAGTGAGGATACCACTGCCCCCAATCCCTTGATGCTATGAAATACCTCACAATATTGTCTGACACAGGATTCAGGAGGCGATCTCAATGTTCATTAATATGTAGATAGATAAATGTAAGAAGAGGCTCTAATGGTCTTTTTTTCTATCTCTTGTATGCTCTTTGGAGTACACAAGCACTCTACTTGGAAAATCCCTGTTCTAGATCTTTGGCCTTATCAATTTTAAGCTCTTTATCCCTTTTCTTCAGTGCCTTGCTCTTTTATCATTGTTCCTCTGTCTTCCTTTTTTGCAAAGGAATAAGCAGACTTAGACTTGAGACTGGCAAGACTGTTGCTCAGCAGGGGAACTAAAATCTTAACGGGACACAGATGTTTTCTATGTGGAATACAGGGCCAGAAAGAGACAATACATGAAAGCAGGAAAATAAGAGTTCTTCTGAATAGCTTTCTTTCAGTCTCTGAAGAAAAGTCTTGGTTGCTTCTTTGACAAGATAAAAATCCTTAATGCTTTTTGCAAACACATTTTCTGCTTTTAGTGCCATGTTTTCTGTTTGATTTACTATTGCACGAGAATTTTTACCTCCATGCAATCGTAAAGAGTAACCTGATACTTTTTTGTCTACATGTGTGTGGGACAACAAAATAGGGATAAGTCAAATTTTACTTGCAAATACTTTTCATAAAGTTGTATACGTAATGTTTTAAAGTGAAAGGTGGCAGGAAAAGAGTAGACTTCATTACTTCTCAAGATTACACTGTGCTTCTCAATAGGAGCACAATGGGGTGGTTGGGGTATTTTGTGTAGGACTGTCCCACGTATTACTAGACGTTTGACACTGGTCCCAGCACACTAACCAGGCCCCGTCATTGGAACAATCAAATTCCTGGCTATGTTCAGTGCCCCCCTAGGAGTGGGTACTATACGGCTTGAGAATCCTCGGGCTGACTGTTCACTCCAGACTCTCATTACTACCTCTCAGTGTATAAGAGAGAAGATTATTAAAAATCTCTAATTAAAATTAGATGAAAATTCCCATTCAAGACAAAACAAAGCCTTATTGTTTCTAATCACAGCTCCTACTCATTAAGCCTGACACTGTGCTACGTACCAAATGTGCATTTTCTTGTTTCATACTCATTGTACCCTGTGAAATGAGTGTCTGTATCTTTTTTTTTAACAGATGAGGAAACTATTACATGCTTTGTATGATTAAAATTTATCATCCACTATTTTGTAAGTACATTCTATGTGATAGGCACCGAGATAAATTCATGAACAAGACAGACACAATTTTTGCTCTCAGTGAGCTTGCATTTAGTTTATGCAGCTAAGTGGAAGTCAAAATTTTAACCCAGACTTGTCATTTCTAGAACCGCCTCTTATTTCTACCAACACTTCTACCCAAATTATCTTCTTAAAGAATTTAGTCAGCCAAGCCAATCATAATTGATAAGCTATAAATATATTTAGCAGACATCCAGCACCTATGCAATAAACTTTATGGTCTTTCTCCTTCTAGGAGTTGCTGGAGTCCATGTGGAGAGCCCTCTCTAGAGTAGTACAGTGTGCAGCCTACATGGCTGTAGAAAGCAAGGGCCCAAGTATTCCTGCCTAGAATACTTTTCCCTTTTCTACAGAATTTTTCCTGCCTACGGAAGTTGTATCTTACACTGAGAGTCCACTAAAATACTTCCTTGGATATTTGGATTTTTCAGTTTCTAGTCATACAACCTCTATCTCTTTCTCCCTCCCTTCCTCCTTCTCTTTCACTCATGAATACAATATTTTTGAATGCCTGTTATTTTCTCATGTTCTAGGACTATGATAATATAGTCAACAAGACAGAGTACCTGTCCTCAAAGATCACACCATTCAGATTTACTTCTTTCATTCCTTTCTCATTGCATGAGCACCTCATGGAGTGCTCATATAGTTTTTTTAGGTTCATTTGTATCCTTCAGTGCTTTTACTATGATGGTATTTGGAACATTGACCAGGATAACGCTGATGAGTATTCACATAAGTGACATCCTTAATTTGATTGGTGTTATAGTTACAAGTTTGCATGCCAGGGTATAGATTGATGTGCAGCAGAGTTTTATACAAAGGAGAATTGCATAAAGTATGTTATTTCATTCCTACTTTCAAGCATTGAGAAGTAAGCACTAAAGGACTTTCTTTTCAACAGGGATATTTAGATGCCTATACCAGATAGTCTGTAACATGCACATGTTAGATATTAAAAATATAGTAGGAAAGAGAAAAAAACTCAGCAACTTGGGTGGGTTGAAAAATTTCAGAACTTTATTATTTCTTAAGATAAACTTTTACCCCAAAAACATGTTACTTGGGTGTGTGAAGTCCTTCCCATTTGATTATGACTCACTGAGGGCGGAGGTCACATCATTATCCTGTTTATGATGCTTATTGTCCCTTAACTAACTAATGCCACTTTAAGTCACTCTTGGCACTAACCATGGGTTGTTTCTATTGAATTAAATATGAAAGCAGAAGGTGTTTTTATCAGCCAGAGAGTCAGTAATACTGTGGAGAGATCATGGTTCTGGAAAACAGGAAACCAGTTTTATGTCCCAATTTCTTAATCAGTATCTCTTGTGGTGGCCTCAAATAAATCACCCAACCTCACTGGGATCAATTTCCTTGAAAAATGAGAAGACTGGATAAGACTGTCTCAAAGTTTCCTGCCTGCTGCCAATCTCCTGTGATCATTCAGTTACCATTATACAGTAAATACCTAGAGAAGGTCACCTGTGTAAGAAAATCTAGGTTATAAAGTCCTTATTTCAGTTTTTAAATATGGGTAGCCGTGATTGGTTTTATTTGAATTTTCTAGAGAGAACTTATATTTCAGCTTTAGAATATCTGCCAATGCTCAGCCTATGCATGAGACGTTATGTAGTTAGGTATGTGAACATAAAAATTTTCAGTTGATAGTAAATCGTTTTCTCTTTTCTTATCTCTTTGGACAGACCCAACTTTTCGCTGAGACCAGCTCACAGTGATGTTCATCAGCTGCTATGACTGGCTTTTAGAACTTTCACAGACTCAACAAAAATCAAGCTCACACCAAGTCAGTAGATAGTGTTGGATGTATGTCCCCTGCCTTCAAGGTGTCTAGGTTCTAGTAATAGAGTTAAAATGAATATCTAAGGTACTTGAACCTGTAGCCTAAACAAACTGTTGAGATACTTTAAGACAGTCCCTGAGGCTCATGGGGGAAGCTTTGCCAAATTTCTCTGCTCTAATTATAGATGAACATTGTAAAAATTTCCTAGTAAGGATTTTTAATTACTTGTATCCTGAAACTCCTGGTCCCAGCCTGTAATCCTACACCCAAGAGCCCTCTTGTCCTTGAAACCCAGTGTCCAGAAAGTCCCTTGGAGAAAACAATGCCAGGACAGACTCTGTGACCTAAATGTTCATTTGTGCATATTGAACAAGAAAAATTAGGAAGAAGCAGTAAGACTTTAGTAAAACTCATTCCATGTCAAGTACTGCCTTTTACTCTGATAATGAGTATGTCCATCCTAATAGCTTGGTGTTTAAAACATCCTTTTATGAAATGATGATGGCAGTAGTAAATGGTTTGTTGTGAGGGTGGTTGGTTGTTGCTATGATTGTCAGTTTCATATTCCTACTTGGCCAGGTCAAAGTTGATTGTCCTTGAATTCCTCAAGAATAACAAGCATTACCATCGATACTTTGTGGACATAGATTGTGTCTTCATGAAACTTATCATTTGCTCTTTCACCCTATGGGAAGAAGTCAAGTCAGCAATACTCTGCTCATTTTATGGTTAAGCAAACAGACTTGGAACCATGTGTTCTAAATTTTCTATTAATGTAATACAGGCTTTTCCTGGCATTGATTAAAAATCTGCTCTCCAGACACCTCTGTACACAGTAATTATATGTGCAGGGTTATTATATATGAGGTCACCAGACCTCACGTTTTCCTTACACCTTGCAAATATGGAACCAAGTTCTTTCATGCAGTAGGGGAGGCATCATCTTCAATATCCTGGTTTTAATTAGTGATGGTAAGTTTTTATAACTGAAAAATAGAGATGTCTATTTTCCTGGCTAAAACTTCTAACATCTTTTGAATATCTTGCTTTGGGGGGACACTTTACACATCAGGTTTTGATTCTCAGGCAGTTGTTTTCCATTCTGAGAGGAGCCAACTATTATCCTAAAAGGTCAGTATTTGGCTTCCATGCTTAATCAAACAATCGAACTTCATGGCAATTTTTCTATTACATACAAGAGCTTTTTGTTAAATGCAGATGTCTTTCTGCTGCATCTTAGGTAGTTGACTGGTGATTCAGAAGACTTAATACCAGAACTGGCTACTTAACTTCTTTTTCCACTAATTACTGCAGGGGCTCTCCCTGAGGGATACCTTAGCATATCTATGGAGGAAGAAAACCCAGGAATCTTAAGTAGAGCATGAAAAGTTGTTCAGTAGGAAAAGAACCCTTTAAATGCCTCTACCTAGTTGCCTTAATGACTTTTTAAAATATTAAAGTATAAAGTAAATTTTTTAAAAAAGTAATCAGTGTTCTATTAGTTTCAGGCATAAAATATAATGATGCAACAATTCTATACATTTCTCAGTGCTCGTAGGCTTTGGAGTCCACAAGGCTGCCTTTAAATCTTGTCTCTCTTGTTAGAAACTATGATTTGAAGTAAGCTGTTTATAACCTCTTCCTTGGCAAATAAAATAGCTAACATCTATTGGCCCTGGATGAGGACCCCAGATTATGTTAAGTTTGTAGCATAAATTCTCTCAATTCTCCCACCCATGAAGTAGTGTGGCAGACACTTGTTAGGTGTTCACCCCTCCCTTGCTTGTAGAACCCGATTTTGTGCGGGTGAAAATGTATCTTCTACATATTTGCTTTTCAAGCTTCACTTAGAGCTCGAGTGCCCATTTATGACAGAGTTCTGGCCATGGAGACATAAGCAGAAATCTGCTGGTTCTGCCTTAGTTTTACTGATCAAAAAGGACACTTGTGGCTGACCCTCTCTTTTCTCTTTCTGCCCTAAATACTGACATGATGTCTCGAATTGCAGCAGCTACCTTGTGTCCCTGAAGAAAAGGCTGAAAGCATCCCAGGTGCCAGCCCTGACCTTGTGGAAATGCTGAACTAACTTAGGCTGTCTCCATTTTTCAGGTTTTCAGTTATGTAGAAGAATAAACCCTGGTTTGTTTAAGCCACTATTATCAGATATTTCTTTACTTGAATACATTCCTACCTGCTACAGGAAGTAGTATTATCTTCAATCTCCAGATAAGGAAACTAAGGTCCAAAGATGTTAAATAATACATAAGATTTACAAAGTTAGTCTCTGATGGAACTGGAATTCAGACCCCACAAGGCTGACTTACAGCCTGAGCTCTTAACTACTTGTGGGTTTTGGAGGAAGGACATGAAATTACTTACATAAAGCATTTTAGCTTAACATGGTGCCTGGCTTGTAGTACATGCTCATTAAAATCTTAAGACCTTTCCCACAATCACAGCTATTGCTTAACAGCATGACTCCTGGGTTTAGATTCTCATGAAGTTATTTTCCATTCTGAGAGGATTCAACTTTTATCCTAAAAAGTAGGTGTTTAGTTTCCATGCTTAATTGAATAGTCCAGATTCATGGCTATAATAGGTGCTCAGAGAGTTTGTTGAGTAAGTGAATGAATAATTCCCTTAGAGAAATTTTCCTAAACACCACTCTTAGAGGAGGTTACTATATGCCTCTTCGGAAATGGAATGAAAAAAATTTTAAAGTATTATTATAGTACAAAGTTTCAGTAAAGTTCTAGAAACTAGCCTGCCTTGATGCAGATCTAGTCTCACCACTGATTGATAAATTGTGATATCAGGCAAGTAACTTAACCTCTCTGTGCCTTAGTTGCTTCATCTGTAAGATTGGGATAGTGGTAATCCAAACTGCCTCATAGTAATGTTGTTAGAATTAATTGAAATGATACATTTAAAACAGTTTTTAAAGAGTTTGGTGTATGCACTCAACAAATGTTAGCTTTTACAACAATAACATTTTTTATTAATTCACACGTGCCCTACTAGAAGTGGTCCCAGTTAGTGAAGCCATGTTGAAAACAAGATTGTTATGGAGTAGATGCAGCAATTCAGATGTGTATTCATAGTGACTTACCCACATTAAAATACAGTAGGGTCAGAATAAAAGTGAGGGTCTCAGCTTTGTAGTTAGTACCTACATGCTTGATTTCCATTATAAAGTATAACTACACTTTAGTTTTGGTGTTTGCCTTTTATAACTATAAAGAAAAAACATTGGTACATAACATTATAAAATGTTGTTCCCACTTGTTTCCTTTTTCCTGCAACTGTTTTCAGATTTGCATGTAAGGTAGTTTTTTTTTTTTTGAGAGGAGTCAAGTTGACTTGATCAAGAGAAAATAACATCTCTCTACCTTATGAGCAATTATTATTACAACTTAAAAATCAAAGTCAACAATGAAAACACAACAAAAACTAGCATTATAATGTTACCTTATGGAATTCTATTTTTTTAAAGGAGCTATAACTTTTGGAAAGATGTGAAGAGTTTGGCAGACGTATTCTCCAATGAAACAACCACAACTGGTAGAAGTGATTTTAAAAAACAACACAACTATTTAAAGTCCTGAAAATTGTCCTAAGGGTATACAGCAAATGGAGAAATATTTATTCACTAAAATATACTAAATATGTAAGTAATTGAGAATCAATGGCACTTGAATCATCACCCTTTCCCTCCCTATCTCTCCTTGCTAGCTGAGCTTGAGAGAAGCTCCACTCTAGGCAGGTGTGGCCAAAAAGACGGAGCTGCCATTCCCCTAAGTTCCCAATCAAAGGATACAGTATTTTACCAGGAGTGACAGGCCAACATTTCTAATCATGTACAACTTCAAGTTACAGAGGCTAAGTTCTTGATGAGTGCATCCTCATGGATCCAGCCTCCATTCATAGGATGGAGGTTTTACTCTAAGCGTGGTAGTCTGAAGATAATGGGTCCCTGATTATCCTCACCACTGAAGATTCCATGCCAGGAGAGGCAAACTGAGAAGAACAGGGGCTACTACATCTCCCTAGGTCTTTGCTCAGGAAACAGAGGTATCACTTCAAGATAAACAGGCCCCTGTTACTGTCCAGCACCTGGATCAGTGGCTCATAGATTTTGCCCAGCAGGGTGTGATGCAGCCAATAAGAACAGAGAGCTCTGAAGCTCACCCCCAAAGGAACTGACTTTATTTGAAATAGAGTGAGAGGAAGTTCAAGCCTAAAGGCATTCTCTAGAACAATGGAGATTTGGTAGAAAGAAATTAAGAGGGGCTGGTAGTTCTAAGGATCAAGCTAAACCATAGGCCAACTAGTTTACTAGAAATAATCAGGAAGACACATAGCTTCTAAAAGCCCCCCGCCTCATGTGAGAAAAAGGTTTCAAAGACTGGGAGCAAAGTATCCCTGCCTACATTTAATTAGATCAAACCAAGGAGCAATTTATGTCCCAGGACTTTGTCAAAAAGAAGAGAAGAATCCCATGCAATTAATAGAGTTTAACAGCTGAGTGTGATACAAAAGAGACAGACAACTAAACAGAGAAGTCAGAAAATTAGAAGGTCAAAAAAAATCCCTGTTAAAACCACTGTCATTCCAGGATGACTGGGTGTATACTGAGGCTTCACACTGTCAGAAGCGGGAGAAAGGAATTAGATTTCCTTTAAAATAGAATATCCAAATGACTAAACAAATAAATAGGTGTGCATGCTCACGCAAAGGCCCAAAAAGGGAGAAGAGAAATCATTACCCAGATTTGCTGCTGTATATTACCTAAAATATCCCATTAAAGGGAAAAAAAAAAAAAAAAAAAAAAACATGGAAAGAAACAGGGAAGTGTAACTCATACATAGAAATAAAGTAGGCAACAAACTATAAGAAGGGCTAGTTGTCAAATTTAGTGGACAAAGACTTCAAAACAGCTGTTATAAATATGTTCAAAGAAATAAACCATACTTAAGGAAGTAAAGAAAGCCATGATGACAATATCTCAGCAAAGAATAACAGTAAAGAGAAATTGTTTTTAAAATAACCAAATAGAAACTTTGGGGTGGAGAAGTATAACTGAAATGAAAAATTCACAAGAGGAACCAACAAATTTGGAAGAATCAGTGAAGTGGAATTTAGATTAATAGAGACTTTGCAAATCAAAGGACAGAAAACAAACAGAATGAAAAAAAATGAACAGAACCTAGAAGAAATGTGGAATACTGTTATGCATACCAATATACATGTAATGGGAGTACTAGAAGAAAAAAGAGAGGCAGAAGGGAGTAGAAAGTAATGTGCTCCCCTCCAAAAAAAAGTTGAAAACATCCCAAATTTGATGAAAATAGATCTACACATCTCAGAAACTCAATGAATTGCAAGCAGGATAAACACAAAAAGATCTACTAAGAGACACATCACAGTAAAATGACAAAAGAGGCAGAGAAAATTTTGAAAGCAGCAAATATAAGTGAATATATGGGTTCATCATATATAAGTGAATCCTGCTAAGACCAATATCTGACTTCCCAAAAACCATGGAGGAAAGAAGGCAGTGGAATGAGATATTTGGAGTGTTAAAAGGAAAAAACTGGCAACCAAGAATCTTATGTCCTACAAAGCTATCTTTCATAAATGAAGGCCAAATACATATATTTCCAGATAAAAACTGAATTTGTTGCCCATAGATCCACCTTACTTTAGGCTGAACGTATGTGACTGCAGATGGTAATATGAACCCTTGGGGAAAAACAGTTGAGTACTGGAAATGGTAATTACCCAACTATAAAAGGCAATATAAATATATTATTTCTCTTCCTTTCTGCTCCCTCATTTAAAAATCAATGGTATAAGACAGTATGTATATGATTACACTATTGAGCCTAAAACATACAGAAATGTGATATATCTTCTGTACTAGCACTGTGGAATTGGGTGGGAGCAAAGCTGTATTGAAATTGCATTGGATGATAAGGAAATGATACTAGATGATAAAAGGAGGTGGGGAGTGGGAGAGGGGATAATGGATGTTAAGGATTTGAGGAAATGCAAAATAGTCCCTTACAGTACCTGCAAATGCTTGCACTCACAGTGCTTTAAATTTCATGTTTTCCTCTTTGTAAACTGGAAAAATTCATAGTTGATTTAATATCTACTTGTGTCCCAAAAGACACACTTATTTTTTGACACTGAAATGCAGCCAGTTGGAATAATTGGTTGCCTTGGCTCTGTGATTGCATCAGACCTTGCTTTTCATGTCAGGGAGAGAAACTACTGGAAGTTTATTGACCCAAACCATTTTTATGCAAAAGTGAATCAGAACTTTTTAAAAAAAATCCTTTAATGCATTATGAATTTCACAATTTTAAATCAAGCTTTATCTGTCAAAGTATATTCCTATGATTTTTTTTATTTTTTTTATTTTTTTTTTTAATTTTTTTTTTTATTTATTTATGATAGTTACAGAGAGAGAGAGAGAGGCAGAGACACAGACAGAGGGAGAAGCAGGCTCCATGCACCGGGAGCCCGATGTGGGATTCGATCCCGGGTCTCCAGGATCGCGCCCTGGGCCAAAGGCAGGCGCCAAACCGCTGCGCCACCCAGGGATCCCATATTCCTATGATTTGATCCTTGTTGAGATTTCTTTAAAATTAAAGGCATTGGTTTGCTATTTGGAGGGTGGTTTTTGCTTAGAAACATTTCAGTAATTCCATTTTTGAGAATTTTATTCTAAGTCAGCTGAGCAGTGATTGTGATATAATTTATTACTTTAGTTTTGTAGTTTCCACTTTCGAGGTGACTTGATTTATTGGATTGATATATTTCAAAGGAAATGGAAGAGTAATTTAGACCCTCTGCCACAAGATCGTGATAATAAGCTGTGGGTACATATTTGAAGCATTAGGTTTGATATAAGTGTTACTATATGCCCAATACCCAGGTAAGTTCTAGGAATATGAAGATATGAAGGTGAATAAGTTAGGATAGGCCCTTGTCATCAAGGAAATGATCATCTCAAGGGACAGTTTGTGCTGGAAACAAGCAATTTCAATGTAGTGTGGTATTGTGATGGATGGAAGCCCAGGTGCTCTGTGACGAAGAACTGAGGATCAAGCAGGCAGAGGTGGGCAGGGAGAATGGAAAGGAAAGCTCAGTCAGGGGGAGTTTTCAAAGGAGGCTACCCAGACCTTAAAAATGTGTGTTTGAGGCAGAAACATACACACTTTCTTTCCTTTTCACATCAGAAACTAATCATTATTAAATAGTAAATAACATTTTAGAATAATTTTTAAAGAAACCATGCCAGTGTACACATTGTAGTCAGAAATCTCAAAAGAAAGGGATAGATATCCAACAAAACCCAACTTAAGCAAAAGAGGGAGCTCAGACATCAGGCAGGCTTCAGGCATACTTGGATCCAAGAACTCAAATGATGCCATCTCTCTACACTATGGATCTGTTGGCTTTTATGTGTTGGCTTCATTTCCTCTTATTGCAGATAAGAATTTCTATATAGCTGAGGTGAAATGGATGTCAGTAGTCCAGATTCACTAATTCCCCAGTTTAGGAATGTCACGGCAAAAAAGCTTTTCTCTTCCACCATTTACATATACATCTTAAAGAAAGTTCTATCTGGCCATGCTTGCCCTTCCCAAACCTTGCTTGGGTCATGGGCTCATCTCTGGACCAATCAGTGAGCTGAAGACAGACTGTGATGACTCATCCAGCCTGAGTTACATTGCCACATCTGGTAGAAGAAGTACTATATAAACCTTATTACCAGGATCACAAGAAATGGCATAGGGTGAGGGAGTTTCTTAACAAAAAAGGAGTTCCTTTACCAGAAGAAAAGGGAAGGCTAAAACAATAACTACTTGTAGCAGAGACTGCTAATGGTCCCTCAATATCTATTCCTCTCTTTCTCTTTAAGGAACCACCCCCAATATTATCTATGTATGTGTCCACCTAGAATAAAGGCAAATTTCTCAGACTCACTTGCAAACCAGGTATGGCCATTTGATGAAATCTGGCAAATGAATGTACACAGGATTGTTGTATAACAGCTTCTGGAAATCTTTCTTTAAAAATAGTCATTATGCACCCTTTGCTTCACTTTTTCTTGTTAGTCTTTTCCTTCCTTTCTTTTGGAATTAAGATAATAATGGCTCTCTACCTGCCAAATTGGACCAAGCAGAAAGGTCCATGCCATAGAGAATCTGAGGACTTTGCAAAGCAGAGTTGTCATACTTTCCCTGAACTGCCTAGTTTAGTTGGGGAAGGAGAAATAAAAGAACAGGTATATAATTTATAAATGGTAATACATGCTAAGAAAACATGAAGAAGCATGGTTAAAGAGTTAGAAGTGATGTAGGAGTGCTAATATTATTTTACATAGGGTGCTATAGATGATATTTACTCTCTCTGATAAAATAATATTTGAGTAGTGACCCAAATGAGTGGAAGATGTGATGGTTCATTTTATGTGGCAACTGCATTGGGCCAGATGCCCAGATACTTGGTTAAGCATTATGTCAGGGTGTGTTCATGGGGTGTTTCTGGATGAGATTTACATTTGACTCAATAGACTGAGTAAAGCAGATTGTCTTCCCTAATATGGGTGGGCCTCATCCAATCAGTTGAAGACTTGAACAGAATAAAAGGCTGCCTGGCTATCTTCTAGCTGGGACATCAGTTTTCTCTTGTCTCCAGTCTCAGATTGGAACATACACCATTATCTCTCCTGGGTCTCCAGCTTGCTGACTGCAAATCTTGAATTTGGAATTCATGTAAGCCAATTCATTCGAGTAAATGTCTTTTGATCACAGGAGGGAACAGTGGGAAGTTCAGTGAGTTTAGAGCAGTGATTCTCAAATGTTTTGGTCTCAAGACCCTATTGTATTCCTAAAAGTTTTTGAAGATCCTCTAGAACTTTGGTTACATGGATTATACCTATATTTGATATATGAGAAGTTAATACAGGAAACTTAAAAATATTTATTGATTCAGTTAAAATTATAATAATAAACATGTCAAATGCTAATTTAAATAATATTTTTATGAAGAATAACTATTTTCCAAGACAAAAAATAATAAGGATAACATTGTTTTGCATTTTTGCTAATCTGGCTTGCTAGAGGACAGCTGGATACTCATAGCTGCTTCTACACCCAATCTGTTGTAGTATGTTGTTTTGACTTTAGTGTATGAAGAAAATCTGGCCTCACACAGATACATGGTGGGAAAAATGGAAGTATTTTAATAACCCTTTAGATATTTGTAGTTTTTTTTTTTTTTTTTTTTGATAGTATAGTTGACCCTTGAACAACATGGATTTGAACTGTGTGGATCAATTTTACATGGATTTTTTTCCCAATAAATACAGTACAGTGCTGTAAATGTATTTTCACCTCTTTACAATTTTCTTTTCTTTAAACTTTTATGTTTATGATTATGGTTTTGTTTTTTTTTGTTTTGTTTTTTTTTTTTTGTTTTTTAGTAATCTCTACTGTCAACATGGGGCTTGAACTCAACCCTGAGATCAAGAGTGACATGCTCTTCTGACTGAGCCAGCCAGGCATCTCTCTCTTTTTTTAAAGTTTTTTTGTTTGTTTGCTTTTAGTTACTCCTTATAATTTCCCATCTCTAATAACATTTTCTTTTCTCTAACTTGCTTTATTGTAAGAATACAGACCATTAATACATAGAACACAGAAAATAAGTGTTAATTATTTATTGGTAAGACTTCTGGCCAACAGTAGTAATTAAATTACTAAATTATTAGTCATTAAATTTGGGGGGAGTCAAAGTTATACACAGGGGTCATTGCCCCTATCATATGCATTGTTCAAAGGTTAACTGCACATCAAAACTCAGTAAGTGGTAGTCTTTTAGAGGATAGTTATAATGTGGAATCAAACTATATCAGGAGGATTTGTTCTGTGTACCCCTATGCCAAAATAGGCATGAAAACAACATCTTAGTATTAGAATAAAAATAATTTTGACCTCCAGACCCCTGAAAGGGTGTCAGGAACTACACTTTGAGAACCATTGCTCTAAGAGCAGAGTAAGTGAGGCAAAATGGGTAAAGATACCATCAGGAGTACATGTAGAAACTTGTAGCTTGTGATGAGTACTTGGAAGTTTGGTCTCAGTAAAAGGTGAAGTCACTGTAGAGTGCTGAGCGGTGGAGTGAATTGGTCTGACATTTAGAAGACCCCTGCTCTATGTATATGGAGAATAGACTGTGCGGGACCAGGGTGAACAGAGAGGCTGGCTAATGGACACAGGTGCAGTAGGTCCAGGGGAGATAATGACAGCTTGGAGTGTACAGGTGGTCAGGCTCACCACAGAAACATTTGTGGAATGTTGGGAATGGAAACCTATCTTTGCCGGAGATCATTTTGCCACTCCGTTAGAGATGATTAGATGAATTTGAGCTAAAGCCTCTATTTTTCTTTGTGTCTGATTATCTACAAACACTCTTGATATCTCAGGGGATTAAATTAAGAGCATAAAAGAACCTTGGAGAACATTTTCATCAATAATTTTTAAATTATTCTCTAAGGAGCCATAGGCTCTCTAAGAAAAGTAGTATACCAGTGATTATAGGAATTAAAGGAAACCAATAGCATGTGCTTTAGGATCCTCTTCTCTACTTGGGTCTGAGCCATTCCACTTTTATCTGTTGTATTAATGGAGTCTTTAAAAGCTTTCATTCAAAGAAAGTGTTCTGTGGCTTAATAACAATTTATGAATAAATCTTGGCACTCTTTGCTGAGTGAAGGTGCAACCTCAGAGCCCTCAACACAGTATTGTGTTCTAGTAGCAGATGTTCTAGTGGCAGATCAGAACTGGCGATTCCGATGAGTACTATTTGCCATTCCATATCTCATCACACAGCCATCAGCTAGTTTCAGTGTCTCTCCGGCTTCACTAGTTTCTGCATCACTCCCAACCCACTTTCAAGGCTGTCTACGGTCAGCCACATAGAGTAGTCAAGCCAAGGAAACTTTTCCAGACTGCTTAGGGGCTGAAAACTCAAATGCCTTCAGCAGACAAAGTGGGTAGCAGGCTAAGAGTAGGGCCGAATGTGGGAAGACAGAAATGCAGATGTTCTGACTGAAGGCATTCAGATACAAAATTTAGAAAAATTCTGGCAAACAATGACAAAGCAAAGAAACAAATAACCTCCCACAATGCCTTATGGACTCTGTTTTGGCCCTCTAAAATATCGAATGGTTTAACTTGCCCATTTTTTCCGTGAGGCTCGCTCATAGAGGGGCTGTGACTTGGGAGGTCATACAGGTTGGGGATTTAGAGCTTGGGTTTTAGAGTCAGGTTCACCTACCTTGTACCGTGGAACCACCGTTTGTTAAAGACATGATCTTGGAAATGACAACTTTTGTAAGCCCACATTCCCTCAACTACAGCACCCCTACCCCAAGAAGCCCTTGGCCCCAGGGCCCTGACACATTAAGTGCTCAGTAAACGTAGCTGTTCCTGTTGCAGCAGATAGGTTCCCACACAGCTAACTGGGTTCAAAGCTAGGAGGTTCCCCATGGTCCTGAGATTTGATGTTTAGGAAAATGGCCACAGACTTCTGGTGCACCTTTGCGGACACTGCTTCTATGACATCGAAAAGAAGAGGATTGGAAAAAGAGGGAGACCTGGATGAGGAGATGAATCAAGGGATAGTCTGTGGCAGGACATGAGCTTCCCGTAAGCCTAATGTTGTTTCTCAGGAGCAGCTGTTTTGCCTTAAGCATGGGGTCCCCTTAGGGAAGGTTTTTAAAGGAAGCAGATCTTTTCCTTAAGTTTTCCCAACCCTACCATGTGGTTCAGTAAGGCCAGTGGCAGTCAGTGTGTATGCAGGCAACTTTGCCTCCTGGGAGCTCCAATTTACCGAGAATAAGCAGGGACTGCTGAATGGCTGTCAGGAGGAACAATTTTCCGTCAGGTCAAATCTAGAACAGATTTGAACTAATGCCCTAGAATTAAAAAGCCAGCCTGTCTCTGGCTGAATAGAGAATGAAGTTTGCAAATACAATTTTAAGCTTGTTGCTTGGATGGGTTTTATGTTGCAGTATACCCTTCTCTAGAGTGTTAAACACTATGGATGTCTGTCAGCTGCTTGGGTACAGTATGGTTTTGATTAAATTATATTCACAACTCTGGGGAAACGTTGTGCCTAACATATTTGCATGGTGTGGGTTTGTGGTACTTAAAGGGACATGCTTTTGTGGAGTGTTTACTCCGCCAATTCAGGACATTGGTACCTGCAAATGAATCACTTTTATATAAAGAATTTTCAGTGTTCTTAAGGGTGTGATGGTAAGAGTGCTCTAAAGTCAGAAGAACAAATTCCAGCTGCCTGCTTTCCAGGTGTGAAGCTTCAACAAGTCCCTTAAATCTCTCTGAATTTCTCTTTCTTCATGTTAAATGGTCATAATAACATCTCCCATTCAGAGCAGGGAAGTTAGGAAATTTAAGCTGCACCATGGGTGTTGAGTACTCCCATGTCTGGGAATTCATCAGCAGGTGCTCTGAACACCAGAATCACCATGGTCTACCCTCTTGATGGCCTTGATTAACAAAAGGAATAAATCACATTTGTACAGCCTGAATCAGCAACACATGCATTAGGTGTCTCCAGTTCAGGAAGAGCAACCGTTAGTCATTTTATAACCACGTGGCAAGTGCTGGGAGGCAAGTGCCCCGGAGAATTGAGGCTATCATCTTCTGCACTTTCCAGAGCTTTCCAGTGATCAATGACATTCCACACTGGAAAAGTACAAGATACAATACAACTGCAAAAGAAATCAGTAACTGGTGATCCCAAACAAAGCAGGCATGATTCACGACTCTGGTGGGTAGAACGTAGGATAAGAGTCAGCGGCAGTGTAGACTTGAGTCTCCTGAGAAACTGAGAATCGAGAAAGAGATCTTTCAGATTCGGGATAGATAGGTAGAAATGTCAAAGGGCCAGGCAGCCTCAGGGCCACTGTGGACCAGACTGCCCCATAGGATCACCAACCCTGGGCTCAACTGACAGACCCAGACATGGGTTTTCTGGGTTCATTTGTTCTGCTAGATAGGACTCCACCCATGGTGATTTATGAGCAGATACCCCCTAACTACTCAGCTCAGCCCCAAACTGTCCCCTTCCTTCACCTGTCAAAATGCTCCTAATTACCTTTCCTTTATGTGAATACAGTTTATTGTTGTTGTGTGTTTTTGTTTGTACCAACCATTCCTTTCTCTCTCTTTCTTCCTCCCTCCGCCCCTCATTAAAATAGAAAACATTTCTTGGAGAGGATTTTTCAAGCTATAACATCCCTTGCTGTGTCAGACCACTAATTTCCAATGGAACAACAAGTTGAGGGTGGGGATGAGGACTTGGGGCTCATGAGTATTGAGAGAGGAGGACGTGGTGCCCGACACGCCATCCTGGGAAGTCTTTCAGTAAGTAGACTCTGAGTGCCCTTAACACAATTCCACCTGGCACACTTATTAAGAATTCAGATGTCTTCTCTCCACCAAATCAGTCTCCAGGGGCAGGATCTGGGCCTCTGTTTGTTTAAGAAACACTTAAGGTAATTTTTTTTTTAATTTTTATTTATTTATGGTAGTCACACACACACACACAGAGAGAGAGAGAGAGAGAGGCAGACTCCATGCACTGGGAGCCCGACGTGGGATTCGATCCCGGGTCTGCAGGATCACGCCCTGGGCTAAAGGCAGGCGCCAAACCGCTGCGCCACCCAGGGGTCCCCCACTTAAGGTAATTTTATCACACTTTGAGTCCCTGCCCTGGTGGAGAGTCCCTAGGAGTAAATGACATGTAGTTTTAAGCGGCCAAATACATGATAGATTTTCTTACATGATTGCTCCTGAAGATGAAATTCATCCACTGTACCCCGCCGCTAGAGCACATCCTGCTGTCTATCTCTACCATGTCAGGGGGTGCATGCACAAACTGACTGAGATGGAAAGGTGGGAGCAGAGGGGAGAATGCCCTTTCTTGTCCCCTCCACCCCCACTCCTTATTCTACATTAGCTCCCGGTAGAAATACACATGTCCTTTGATCCCAATTGTGTTCGGTAGACTATCACTGTGAGCGTATCTGGATTCTTTTGTTTGGAGTTTCAAGGAGGAGAGAAAAGGCATTTAGCAGCTTCTTACAAGGTCCTCAGTATATGGCAAAAAGGTCTCCTGTGAGCTTTAACACAATCTGCTGTAACTCAGAAACTCATTCCCTTTCCTCATATGTGTATTCCTTAAGTTCTGTGGCAACCTTTTGTTTTGTTTTGTTCTGTTTTGGCAGAGCTGAAGGAAAACTATAATGGGGGTTATTTTCCATACTTTTACCATAAATTTTTATTTACCCATGAGGAAAGAAAAAGCAGTAAATTGAATGTTCTACTCTTAAGAAGGACACATGCCAGGGAGGAAGGAAACTCACAAGGCTCTTAATGACATCATTTACAAAAGAAAGCCCTCTAGTCCTGCCAGTCCAAGTTGACTGGTTGATGTCTGAAGGAAATTAATTGATTCCTGTTTTTGTATCAAGTGGAAAGGGCATTAGACACCCCGAATAATGGCTTTCACCTGAAACGCCTGTCCTCCAATCTTGCAAACACAGATGCCCTCCCTGAAGAATTTTCTTTTTCTTTTTTTTTAAGACTATATTTATTTATTTATTCATGAGAATACACAGAGAGGGAGAGAGAGAGAGGCAGAGACACAGGCAGTGGGAGAAGCAGGCTCCATGCAGGGAGCCTGACGTGGGACTCGATCCTGGGTCTCCAGGATCACGCCCTGAGCTGTAGGCGGCGCTAAACTGCTGAACCACCGAGGCTGCCCCCTGAAGCATTTTCTGAAAGAACTAGTTTAACTAAGTGAAGGGGCATTTCTAGTGGTCTTCATTTCTGATTGGAAAGGAAGAATTTTTGTATCTTAAAAAAATTTTTTTAGAAAAGTAGTGCTATAGGAATCCTGAGGTTTGAATTGTATAACTGCACATGAAGAGCTGACATGATGACTTTACACATCATGAGCTTTTTTATTAATCTCTACTTTTCATGTTCATAAAGTCAAGATCATATCAAAGGCTCTGCATCTAATTTCATGACAGTTGTAAATGTAAAGAGCGTTTACTTTATCCTGAGCATACAAATGCTTTAGAAGTCTGATCTCGGGATCCCTGGGTGGCGCAGCGGTTTGGCGCCTGCCTTTGGCCCAGGGCGCGATCCTGGAGACCCGGGATCGAATCCCACATCGGGCTCCCAGTGCATGGAGCCTGCTTCTCCCTCTGCCTATGTCTCTGCCTCTCTCTCTCTCTATCTCTGTGACTATCATAAATAAATAAAAATTAAAAAAAAAATCTCATAGAAGTCTGATCTCGTTAAGAGATCAAAAGAGGTAGGTGCTCTAATTTTTATTTTATAGATAGAAAACTGAGACTTGGAGGGATCCCTGGGTGGCGCAGCGGTTTGGCGCCTGCCTTTGGCCCAGGGCGCGATCCTGGAGACCCGGGATCGAATCCCACGTCGGGCTCCCGGTGCATGGAGCCTGCTTCTCCCTCTGCCTGTGTCTCTGTGCCTCTCTCTCTCTCTCTGTGACTATCATAAATAAATAAAAATTTAAAAAAAAAAAAAAAAAAAAAAAAAAGAAAACTGAGACTTGGAGATGTCCAAAGTTAACAATAACAAAAAAGTAGTTGAAAATATGTGATATGAACTCAGACCATCTGATTCCAAAATCTGTGTAGTTAACACAATCCTAAGCTTGTAGCTTTCTACAGTATTTTGATATGTTCCCACACAGAGGGATGATTATTATGGACGAAATATCCCTTTATTTCATTTTATAGGAACCAAGTTCGAGAGAGAGAGAGATAGAGAGAAAGAGAATAGTAGAGGAAAGAAACAAAAACCCCCAAAATATGTTGGCCCTGAGAAAAAATAGGTCATGATCGTTAGCCTCCTAATAACTTTCAAATAATTCTGGCTTTGCATTTTAGTTTTGTTCTTTCACTAACTCTGTATGTTCATATGGGCAAGTGTCAGTGTCCTTGACTCTCAGTTTTCTCAACTGTAAAAGATGGAGTTGGATCAAATAACCATCAAATTCATTGAGTTTCTAATATTCTATACATGGTTCAGGAACCTCAGGAAGCTTGCAGTCTCTAAGCATGTGTAAAGTACACAAGCAATGCATGGTTTACAGTAGAAGTTCAAGTGAATAAGTGAAGTATTTCTTTAGGTGGTCTTGGAGTCAGTACTAAATCAATGATAAAGACTGTAAGGAAGGCAGAGGGATAACATAATCCTGGTGTCATCAAGGATTTCCCCATGGGGATAAAACTTAAGCTAGGCTTTATAAAAGTTTAGACAATTGGACTTACAAACAGTTATAAGATGAATCCATGCTTTCTGTAACAGATCAAATAACACAGGAGTATTGAAGCTAGACAGCTAGTGTAGGTAGGAAGAGGGGAGCCCTTGCCCTAGTATAGTTGGTTCTTTGTTTTGCTGAGTTCCCATTAACACTGTACACATGTTGCAACTCACTTCATGTCACATCAGTGCCTTTCACTAATGGCACTTTCATGTGGTCTGGAGTTCCTTGATGACACTTCTAGATCACCATGTCTGGCACAGTGCCAGCACAGACAATGCACTTAATAAATAGTTGGTTAGGGTAGCCCGAGTGGCTCAGCAGTTTAGCTCCACCTTCAGCCCAGGGCCTGATCCTGGAGACCCGGGATCGAGTCCCACATCTAGCCCCTGCATGGAGCCTTCTTCTCCCTCTGCCTGTGTCTCTGCCTCTCTCTCTCTATCTCTCATGAATAAATAAATAAAATCATAAATAAATAAGTAAATAAATAAAAAATTGGTTAAATGAATGTTGACATATTTGGAGATGTCCATTCATTTAAACAACCACAATAACAGTGAGCCCATTGGTCCCTTTTGGGGGTGGGTACTACATGTAAAGATTAAAGTGATAACTGACCCTCCTGCTTTCACACAACTCCCATAGAGGTGTGTTCATAAACAGCTGAAATGTAAAATAGGAAGGGAAGAATGTCTCAAGAGCAATCTTGTAATTGAGGCCTTCCAATTTGAGTGGACCAGAAGGAAGAGTGCAAGTAAACTTTCCACTCAATAACACCTAAAGAGAAGACATAGAATGGGCAAGTATATCTGGAGCTATACTGGTGATTTTTTCCCCCCATCAGCCCCTCAATTCTCAAAGTGGATCATTTTCCTTAGGCCTTGGATATTAAATTCCCTCCACTATGCCAGCATCTTGTCAGTTCAAGAAGCTCAAATCACATCCTGACGTTTAGGTAGCAGTGTACCTAGCCAGCAGAACCCTAAACACAATGAAAACAATATAAGAAGAGTGTTGGCTCTTATCACAGACTGAACAAGAACTCAAGTGGAAAAGCTGGCCAGAGATTGAGGGGAAGGGAGAGGAGGATGAAAAAAGAAAGGGCTGGTCTTTTCATTTCCATGTATTACCTTACAAAGAATTAAGTATGGAAGGTGGAGATGAGGGGTGGTTCCATTTTAAAATTAACAAGTTAATTTGTTTGACAAACACGTGGAGTGTTTATGATGTCCAAGGCAATGTGCCAAACTAAGAGAGACCCTAGTCTCACTGTTTGTGTAATTAAGTCTGAGATAGAAAATGCAAAGTATATTGGTTTGTTAGGGCAGCCATTACAAAGTACCACAGACTGGGTGGCTTAAACCACGGAAATTTATTTTCACTGTTCTAAGTCCAGAAGTCCAAGATCAAGGTGTTAGAAGGGTTGTTTTTTTTTCTGAAACCTCTCTTTTTGGCTTGCAAATGGCCACCTTCTCCTGGATTCATACCTTCCTGTGTGTTGCCTGTGCTCTGATCTCTTGTACTAAGAACACTAGTCAGATTGGACTAGGGCTCACCCTCCCGACCTCATTTTACCTTAGTTATCTCTTTAAAAGTCCTGTTTCCAAATATAGTCCCCTTCTGAGGTTCTAGGGGTTAGGACTTCAATATAGGAATTTTGAGAAGACACAGTTCAGCCCATTACATGGAGCTTCGAACTTTCAGCCTCAATACAGGAAGGGAGAAGCTTGGGGGTGTTTATTTTATTAAAGTTTACCTTTAATAGGTAAACAAATCTATGTTCTTCAACAAAATGAAAACCAGCCTGAAAGATCCAAAGCATTAAATTTTTCCATTTACTCAGGACTTTATTGTTTGATGAAGATAGTAATTTTTCAATTTTTTTGTCACTAAGCTATGTTAACCAGCCCTGTTTTGTTTACTAAGTCCTTAGTTACAGCCTAGAGTTGACGTAGAATGTCTTGCTCTGGCAATGTGTACACAATGTACAAGCTCTTTTAAGAGGAAAAAACATACTTTGCTGTCCTTAGGCAGAAATTTACTATAAAGGAGGATTTCAAGGGTGTTAAAAGAAGGGATAAAGGATAAATGATGCTGCATGATTTTTTTCCGGTGGACATAGACACATTTTTTGGACTTGGATAAGAGGAAACATTTTGACTTAGGATCAAGGGGAACAACATGACATTAAGATTGTTGGTTATGCTTATCAACAGGAACTTCTATGCTTATTAAAGGCATTTCTGTTCCCATAGAGGACATTTTCATTTCTGACCTTAGTCATGACCTTTAAGTGCCTGTGTGAAATGATGAAAGATACTGCAAAATTCCATCCCTGAGCCAATTTTGTTATGATCACAGTGTGGTACCTTAAAAAAAAAAATCCCTATTTTGTGCATGGAACACAGTTTCAGGTTATTTTGAATAGTGCTACCTATTGATTTTAAGTTTAATAATGTTATTAACTTGGTTTTTTCCATGAAGAAAACAATTTTGCATAAAGTATTCCTAGAATCGTTGAACTTTAGGGGATATTATAGAGGATCTATCTTGTTCATCTCCCTTATCTTACTTCTTATCTGAAGTTAACAGATGTTACATCTCTCTCCGAAGGTCATCCTGTGAATTAGTGGAAGAATCAGGATTCAATCCAACTAAATTCAAGGCTCCCCATCTCCCTTCTTAGGGCTTATTCTAGCTGCAGATTTACAGAGCATTTGTACTACATAAGACCTTGGAGACTATTGAGTCAACCCCTTTTGTTATCATTAATTCATCTATTGTTATTAATTAAGAGCCTTGTGACCCAGAAAGGTGAGACAATCTGTTGAGGTCTCAGGGAATTAAGGACAGAGCTAAGAAGTGGAACCTACATCTTTATTCTCCAAGTTCTGAGAATGCTCTTTCAGGATTTCTCCCAGCACATCCTGAGAGTATACTGTGTACAAAGCTAGTGAAAGGAGCACTGAGTCCTTATCTTACAGTAAGGAAAGGAAACATGGGATTTGAGACTCTTCTTACAATCTTTATCTTCCTTTTGCACAGAAGGAAGATGATAGGACAGGGTTAGAGATTTCAACAAGAAAATAGACCAAGTTCCAGTTTTATTTAAGTGCAGTGGATCCATTAAAGAATGTATTTTTCAATTGGTCAAACTATTGACTACCTGCTAGCAAGCAAGGATAAAAAACAAAACAAAACAGAAAGATGATTTTGTGTTCTCTTCCTTGTCAATGTGGGGAAACTGGATATAAATACTTCAAAACATACCTAAAAATACATTATGCATAGAACTAACTCACATACCAGGTATTCCTTTTATTGCAGTCTCATGGACATATCTCCTCTTTCCATCTACAAATTGAAAACTTCTTGAAGCAAGACTGTATCTTAATTACTCCTATCTGCAATACTTAGCATGCCCTATACCAGTTTAACTTATATTCAACAACAACACAAGATGTCATAATGAACAAGATATCTTAAAACTCCTACATTGGTTAGAATTAGACCCAACTATGGGAAACAGGAAATAAAGGCAATAGTTTAAACAAGTAGAAATGTATTTCTACCCCCACATTCAAGATGCCTGTAGGCAGTAGCCAGGGCTCCATTGTGCAAGTGATCAAGACACCTTCTTTCTTATAAACTGCTGAGTATGGCTTCTATTCCAGAATGGCAGCTAGAACTATAGTGATTACATGTAAATTCTAGCAAATTGGAAGAAAGGAAGTGATAAGAATGATGTGCCCTCTCCCTTTAAGAATACTTCCAAGAAATTGCATGTACCACCTCTGCTTATATCACAATAGCCAAAGTTTAGTCATGGTCATAGCTAGCTTCAAAGGAGGCTGGGAGATATAGTCTTTTTCACCTGGGGGGGGGGGGGGGCAACAGGTCCATCTACATAGCGATTCAATTACTGAAGGCGGGGGGGGGGGGGGGGGGGGGGGGGGGGGGGGGGGGGGATGGTCAGGAAGAAAACTGGTGGGATCTGATACAATTTCAAGTTCCTGAAAGAAAAGTTTCACTGTAATATTTCAGTTTGTTTGTTTGTTTGTTTGTTTGTTTTTAATAGGGGTCAGTAGTCTTTAGTCTCATGATTAAGATTGTAGATTTAGTAAGAAACAGATCTGATTGAACCCTGGCTCTGCCGATGACTGCATGTGTCTGACTTCGGTTAAGGAACTTAACTCATAGGATTGTTGGAAGAATGAAGCCAAAGTCCTGGCACATGTGCAATATGCAATAAATGATGGTGTTTATTGTCATTTTTTTCTTACTAATTTTCCCTTTGAGAAAATGTATATCCAAAAACACATCTACTAAGAGATGTGAGGATTTCATCGTCCTCCAGTCAGCTGGAGGATGCATACATTATAAGGTCAGTCAGCACAGTGCCAAAACAAGCAGTTACTCTTTCCTTCTGATTAAGTTGGCATGGGGAATTGTTTCTGTGAATATTCTGTATATATGGGTCCTGATCCTGTGGCCACACAGGAAATGCCATTACTTATAGATTTCTGTGTGTTTGGGGGCTAGGTGCTCTGGACAAAAATGGCATAGAGGAATTTCAGAATCCTTAAATATATTCCCATTATTAGGTATAATCATAATACATATCTTTTTCCCATATGGAGGAAAACTATAAAGTTGCTTCTACCCCTTCCACCCAATTTCATTGGTTGGTTGGTTGGTTTTTCAATTAGTTGAGCAATGAGGTTGAGCACCAGTTACATGCCCCAACCTTGATGTTTTTATACTTTTTTAAAGACAGGCAAATGGGTTATAGAACCACCTGCAGTGACCTCAGCCTGGGAAAAGACAAAACATACCTCAGGAGAGCAAACATTCATTGTGCACTGCTATGTGGCAGGCATTGTACAAAGCACTGATGTCTTGTAGGACAGACAAAATCCAAGACAGAGATGATACCCTGAGAAAGAAGAATCACAGCTTAAGCTCACAAGTCAAGAGAGTTTGTGTATTCATCATTCTACCCATAGTTGGAAAATATACAGAACCCAGAATGGAGAAATTTCTACTGGAGAATAAGCAGGGAAAACATAAGGATATTTGCATTGCTGACTTTATTTTGACACTAATTTTGTGACCCTGATTAGTGTGTTAGCATTTACTGGGTGCTCACCATTGCCAGGAAAGAAGCCAATGCAGTCTGGCTGATTTATAGGGAGCCCAGGACGCCAGCATTGTGCCAACATGGTCCTGAGTGCCATGATTATGTTTTGCGTGACAGCCAGAATCTGTAAAAGGAATCCAGCAACAATTTTCTAATAGAAATCACTAGGAAACTATGATCTGAAACACATTGCATTTTTTTTTAGGCTACAGGCATTTGTTAACATACTATATTCTGACTTGAAAGTTAACATAGTGGAAACCGGATAGTGCTTTGACTGCAGGATTTGGATGTAAATCTCACTGCCTCTTCCACTTCCTCATGATGGTGCAAGAGTTACTTAATGTTTGTTAGCTTCTGTTTCCTCTTCTGGAGGATTTTTGTGGAGATTAACTGGAATGACATATGCAAAACACCAGCGTATTGCCTGGTATGTAGTAGATACTTAATTTAGTTTACCATTTTCCCCTTCACTTGCCTTCCTTGCCCACCAGATTGCTCTCACCAATTACCAAATTCAGTGGGCAGTTTTTAGTGCTTGCCTCATAACCCTTCTCAACATCTGATCCTGCTGACTATATATCCTTTCTCGGCACTCTCATTGTTTTTCACAATGCCACTGTCTCTTGTTTTCTTCCTACCTACAATTCTTCCTTGGCTGGTGCAGCTTTCTACACCAGCTGCCGAAGGACTGGTGTTCTCTAGTGTCTATCTTCATCGTCTTACTTCAGCCTGTCTTTCTTGGCAAGTTAATCTATTTCATGGCTCCAGACACCACAGCTTTCAATCTTTGGAGATGTCTAAATTCACACCCACTGCCCTCTTTCTAAATCTTGGTAGTATGTTTCCAGCAGCCTGCTTTGTATCTTCCTCTGAATGTCCCAGTAACTTCAACATGAAAAAGCATGAATTCTTCCCTCTACTAGATTTCCCCTCTCGGCAAATGCAAAGCCATCTATCTACCAAGTTACCTTTCTTTACTAAGTACCCTAATCTTCCATTTTAATCAGCTACAAAGTTCTGTTGACTGAGCTGCAGGATTTTTCCCAGACTTTTCTTCCTCCCCATGCCACCCTAGTCCAGGTTTGCTTTACCTCTCTTCCATTTTCAATGACCATGCTAGCTTTCTAACTGGTTTCCCTGCCTCCCTTCTCTTCCCTCCTCTAGTCTGCCTGTCAAAATCATTAGTCTTGTGTCAATATATTCTCTCCTGCTTAATTAACTTCACTGGAGAAATTCTGGCTAAAACGGGGCAGTAGAGCTGTTTCTACCCCAACTCTGTCTTTTAAAACCAGCTGAAAAAAAAAGAAAAGAAGGTTTTAGTCTTCAAATAAGTTAGAAAATACTTACAACCCCAAGCTCTAAAAAATAATTGCTGAACACAGTAACATTTGGATTGAACTGAGGGAAGACACTTAGAGTAAATCCACTTTTCCATTGTGATCTCCAAAAAGAGGCAGCAGATTGTTGAAGAGCCAGTTGTGCCTGGAACAGCATTGTGTAGGGTCGTGGGTAGCCAAGGAAAGTGTCCAGGTCCCTGTTCTGCCTTGAGAAGTGTCATGAGAAGCAGAGCCAAGAGAGAATTCTGCACATGTGCCATCTTTACAAGAATTCTCAAAGGAGAGGGTACAGGAGAGATGGTAGGTGGCAATCTTATCAGATATTTACACACAAAACATTTACACACACATATATAAGCAGACGTGTACACACAAAACACTTTTCACATGTGAGGCTTCATATGTGTGCCAGGTGGACCACCTTGCTCTTCTGTCACACAGTTCTTCAGAAAGAAAAAGAAAAAAAAAGCAGATATATCAAAGGAGATAAAAATAGACCATGGAGTAAAAGTTAGAAATCAGAGGAAGCATTAAAAATAGAAAAAATAATTCAGAGAAAGGAACTAGGAACAAGCGTGGCTATTGTCAATACATTTAAACGGGTGCAAAATCATCTTTGAAAAGAAAGATGCAAAGAATGAATAACAAAATGAAATCCGTATCTGTTACCTTGTAGCAAAATGAACTCCTTATTGATCAGAATTGTAAACATAAAGCGGAAGTCATAAAAGTATGAAAGAAAACATGGGTGGATTTAAAAATAATATTGGAGTTGGAGAGACATTTCTAAGAACTGGATAGAGCCCAGAAGCCATAAACAAAATTGTGTTCAATTTGCCTATTTTCCTAATATATAAAGAGCTCTTATAAATCAGCAAGGAGAAGACCACAAACTAATAGAAGAATTGGCAAGGAAAATAAAAATTCATTCCCAGAGAAAGAAGCACAAATGGTTTATGAACATGTGAGCAGTTGCTCATCTTCACTCAGTGAAAGAATTACAAGTCAAAACAGGAAATTAAAAAAGGTTAACTTACTCGAGTGGCCAAGATTTAAAACTCTGATAACAGAGTAATGTCAAGGATATGTGGAAACAGATACAGTTGTACTCTGGTGATAGGAGTATAAATAAGTACTTTTTCTAATGGATAAGTTGAAAATAGCTCTCAGAAAAAAAAAAAAAAGAAAAAAAGAAAATAGCTCTCAGATTTTAAAAGCACATACCTTTTGATCCAGTAATTCTGCTTTTAGTGTTTTTTTTCCCCCTACAGGAATATTGTCACCTATTTCCAAAGATATGAGGATGGATTGCAGCCTTGTTTGTAATAATGAACAATTGGGACCAGTTTAAATATCTACCAGCTAGGAATTAGTTAAATAAAATAAAATATATGCAACAATCTAAAGTGTGGCATACCATACTGCTATTTAAAAAAATGAGGTGAGGGGTGTCTGGGTGGCTCAGTTGGTTGAACATTGATTTTGGCTTGGGTCGTGATCTCAAGGTCAACCCTGTCTTCGGGTTCCATGCTCAGCACAGAGTCTGTTTAAGATTCTCTCCCCCTTCCTCTTCCCCTCCCCCTCCCCTGCTTGTGCTCACTCTCTGAATAAATAAATCTTTAAAAAATAACGATATGAAATTGCATATGCTGAATCCTAAAATTCTTCACAATACATTGCAAAACAGGAAAGAAGCACATACAATGCAGTGTATTAAGTATTCACTCACAGGCAAATTTATGAGAGTATTTATACTGAAAGAGAAGGTATTTATATGTTTTTGTATGGAAGGAGAGAGAATACAGATTTAATGCTAAGGAGTAAATGCAGTAGTGTGGGATAAAACAGATTCATTTTTTATTATATCCTTTTGTGCTGTTTGAACACTTTTAAATGTATGTTTGGTTTTCATAGTGAGAATAGAAAAATGCTAAAAACAAAATATAATAAGAGGCAAAAGAGAAGTTTTCATATCTCTTTAATGTGCCCACATTATTTATTGGCTTAAGTCCAGAAGCTCCATTCACCATGTAAACACTTACCAAACAAACCCAGTTGACCTTGCCCTTCTCATCTCCCAGCCTCTTTCCTTTGCCTCTCCTCTAGCCATACCTAACCAGTTATTGTTTCTTGAGTGCATCATGACCTCAATGTCTTTATTCATTTGCGGCTTGTGTATTAAATATCTCTGATTTTATCCTAGGAAATGTTACTTTTCCATTAAAGCCCAGTTCAAATGATGCCTAATCTCTGAGGTCTGACCTGACTGTTCAGACCCAAAATGAGCTTGCTTGTCCTACTTGCTCTCATAGCACTTTCATCTATGGGAGGCCAGATCTGCTGTCATCTCACCAGCGTTGTGAGTCCCAGGAGGACTAGATGAAATTGAGTCTTCTACAGAGCACCTGGATGAGGTCTCCAGTTGCTGTGTAAATTGGAACCATTCCTTTGAGGCTTCCATGAGTGGAGTCTGTGTTCAAGGACAGTTTGGGCTTCACATATGCTTGGGCAGGTCATCATAGAGAAGGAAGGGGCAAGAAGGCTCCAAATACATGTTTGCTAATATCACACACCTGTAAGTGTTTTACATAAATTACCTCATTTGGTCTTCATCCTTCAAAGTAGGTATTATTAGCCTTGTTTTGTAAATGAGGAAATCTGAGGCTCAAAGAGGTTAAGTAAATCACCTAAAGTAAATGGTGGAGTTTTGTTTCAAATTTGTGACTTACTGGCTCCAAAGTCTGTGCCTGTTCCATTCGGAAATCTGTTTCTGGAGAGGAAGGGGGATTCAGGATGAAGCAACAGTGTCCTCATTGAGAGGCTATATCTCAAAGTCTCCCTTCTTTGGTAATATGGAGGTGAACATGGACTGGGCTGAGGGCCGGGTTGTGGAGGGTAACCAAAGGAACAGGGCTGCAGAAGATGAGAAAAGTTCAGAATGGCATTAATTTCTAATTTTTTCTCTATGAAAGTCCCAGATTTGTGGATGTTCTCCTGACCCAGGTCCTGTCCTTCCAAAAGGCCAGCTGGAGTGATTCTGTTTTCTGGAATAACACAGGGAGGACGATGATTAATACTTGGCCAACTTCAGAGTAGGAAATGTGAAACACGTGCCTGTTTGGGGTTCCTTCACATGTTTCTAATCAACCAACCAGATTTCACTTGAATCTTTTATGGCTTCTCTGAAATTTGTAGTGAAATTGCAAGCCAAGTGTAGCCCTGGACCTATTTGTGGTTGCTATAATATCCCCTTTCCTGACTCCTTCCACCACTTAGTGAAAATTATTATTGCAGTAAAATCTCTTAGTCATACTTTCCAGGGGGTTGAAATTTCTTAGCTTGTCATATGGATAAATGTTATATTATGTTAATATAGAGCAGTACAGTTAGATGGGTCTGTGCTTAGAATTTGACAAAACACACAGTTGAAGTTAGAAATTGAGAATTCTGTAAGTAGGATGTATTGCACCTTCAATTCAAGAAACAGTTTGAGTACGTACTCTGGATAAGGCATGTGGGAAAGTGGGTATACAGAGATGGTTTCTACCTTCATTTCATATGAAAGTCCATAACTTAAACTGATCACATCATAAAGTGAATTCATTATTTTCACAGTCCCGAGTTCAGGTGATGGTACCAGCAGCAACCAAGTCGCTGAAGCTCAAAACACTGGATTCATCCTTGATTCTTATCCCTCACTTACAACCACAATTAATCAAATCCAAGAGATTTTTTTCTCTTAAATATTTCTTAATTTTGTATTGTCTCCATTGCCATGATCCCTTCTCTGGTTCTGAACTTCATCTTTTGCCTCGACTGTTCTAGTCGCTTTGTTTCTCTGCTCCCTGCCCCCAGGCCCTCATCTTCCGTATCCCTGCTCAAGCAGTTACTCAAAACATAAATATGATATGTCACTCTCTTGCTTAAAACATTTACTTTATGAGCTATCACCCACAGGATGAATGCCAATATTTTCAAGGCCTTCCAAGGCTTTCCACTATGTTACCTTGGGTGCCAAGTTAGGGGAGGATGGGCAGACCCATTAAGTGAAAACATCATATAAAGACTATCTTTTCATTTGGAAACATCCAAAGGTCTGTGAAATGGGGAAGCTGTGGTTTTGGATGAACTGAAATGAGTTCCCAATTCCTAGACATCCACCGTTTTAAGTGAATTCTGTGAAGGCAGAAAAAATATATAGGTTTAAGATAAATACAGAACAGTAAGTATTAAAGTTTTGGACTCTTCTAGTCAAAATGTGATGTTCATTGGGAACGTGAGTTCAAGGTTTTTTTGTTTTTTTAAAAACATATTTATGCATCCATCCATTTATTCATTCACTTCTTTGATCAACAGATAACTATTGATTACCTAGACAAGGTGATTATAGAATACTATGATACAGTCTCTGCTCTCAAGGAAAGGCAGATAAATAGGCAATTATAAGACCGTAGAATGAGTGCTCTGTAATGAAAAAACACATGATGTTTTGATAACACATAATAGGAGCACCTAACAAAGTCCAAGGAGAGTCAAGGAAAGTGATGTTTAAGTGGAAACCAGAAAGAAAATGTGACTTATCTAGATTAAAAGAAGAATGAATAGAAGTTCAAGTGGAGGAAAACATAGGCGAAGGGCCCAAAGGAAGAGAGAGGGGAATTTTGAGATGCTAGTATTGTGGGATTATAGAGCTGAAGTTAGAAGTAGATGTGGTGATGATTATTAGAAAGGTTCTTTAAAAAAACTCCATTGAGTTTATATCAGTTTATAACTTATATAAAACACCTGTGCATATCTAATGTATGTGTTTCAGTGAGTTTGGGTATATGCACACACCAGTGAAAGTAATAAACCTATCCATCACCTCCAAAAGGATTCTCGATAATAAAAGTTCAACAAAGGGGTAGGAAGAGAAATAGAACAAGATTCTGTTTGTCTCCCAAGCTGGCCCCAAATCAGTGCCCCCTACATATTTTAATAGTATAATAACTTTGCCAGAGCCTGACAGGGACATTTATGTTTGTGACAACTTGTTCTGTATTTCCTCCCACTGGAAACATTTTCACGAGGCAATTAAAGAATCTCATTCATTACCTCAAAAAGCAACCTGGGCTTTCACGGTTGTGCAATCACATCAAGTTAAATTTTTACAGGCCCTTGGTTGGCCTGGCGTGGGTGAGATGTGAGCCAGCAGGGCGGGGGTGTGAGAAGTACAGAGACTCAGGCAGTAGTGGCATTAGCTCTATTGCAGATTTTGGTTGGTCTATGTTGACATCCTCAGTCACCAACCAGGGGTGCTTGGAGGGATAGTCCTTGAGTTAAAAAAAAACCATTACATGAACAAAATTATCATTTATATTTTCTCTAGTTTTCTAAACACATTAAAAATCTGTTATTGTAACCAAAGTGGTGGGGAACTATCATAAAAGAGCAAGGTATCAGGCAATTTGAATTCTATCCCCAATGGTTTTCCTACTTAGGCACCAGGACACTTGATAAGACATGACCTTTTCCAGGCCTCATTTCCTTGTCTTAAAATTCCTTTCAGAGTTAAAATCCCATGCTTCTATTAGTGTTTGCATTTTGAAGTATCAGTACCCAGTAGGCTCTCAATATATATCTTTAAAATTAGAGGAATGTCCAGTGTGTGCTTGGCCCAGGGCTGTGAATGGGACACACAAAGATAAATAAAAAAATATCCTTGTGTTTTCGTTGTTCATGGTCATCTACACAGGTGATAACCAGACACTATCTGACCCGTATCCCACAGGAATCACAGGGGACTGTGAGATCACAGAGGGGAGGAAGGAAAGAAAGAGAGACAGTTGTGTAGAATCTGAACAGAGGCTGGCCAGATGTGCAGGAAAGACCATTCAGAGCAGTGAAAGTCAGATAAGGGTCTACCAAGACACTTGATGCTTCACACAAAAGGACAACTGCCCTCGAGCTGGAAGGATAAGTGTGAGACCAGTTGGTAGGAAAATGGTACAGGTTGTCGCTACTTGCTACTGATGATTGTGTCTGATCACGAGATTGGCTACCAAGGGTCAGCCATCAAGTGCTGATTTGAGATGTCCTGAAGAGACACCATAGGAGGGCCTGGCAGAAGGTGCCACAAGCAGGTCTGTATGTAAAAACGGTAGAAGGAAAAGAAATAAGTGGCTGCAGAGTTTGGTCCCTCAGGCCCATGGAGCCTATGACCCCCCACTTGCTAGTGAAACTAACATTTGGTGGGAAGAATGAGATTATTTCTGTTAGCTTCTTATGCCAGGAATGGACCCCCCTTATGCCTATGACCCCCCCCCCCCTTGCTAGTGAAACAAACATTTGGTGGGAAGAACGAGGTTATTTCTGTTAGCTTCTTATGCCAGGAATGGACCTAACCCACTATCTCCCCCACTTTCCACTAATAATTCCTCTTCATCTGAAGCTAAACTTTGGCCATTGTCCCCTACTCTCATCAAGCACCACACAGATGACCATCTGGCAGTGGGTATGTGCGTGGTGTATGACATTTTCCTAAAATAGTAGCTTGCATTATTTTTTAAAGCACCAGAACCCTCTCTCCACATGCAATTTTGCTTAGAAGAACAATATATAAACAGCTATGGCCAAACCTCAAGAGCTACAATAGCATGAATATTTACCAGGCAGTGATAATGTCTCAAGTGCAGTGACTTGATATACACTTAATATGCATCCCCTCATTCATTCTTAGGACAATACTATGATGTGGTGCTTTTAAGACAAGAATTGGGGTTTTTTTTATTCTCTTTTTAGAGATAAGGAGATAGAGAATGAAGAGTTACAGCTAATGCATGGCAAAGCTAGAGTCTGACCTAGGCCATTGAGGAGACAAGGAGACAAGGCGTCTCCCCAGCTTCCCAACCTCCTACAAGAAGAGTCCTAACACAACCACAGGCAGCAGTATGCCTTCTCTCATAGGATACATGCAAGGAGAGAAGAGGCCCAGAGCTCTGCGAGGACCTTGGGATGACCTGGGAGAGGAGGTGGTATTAAGCCTAAGCTCAAACCTTACCAGAAAGACCAGCAGCAGGTAGCCAAGACGGTGTATGGGTGTCCTAGGTAGAAATAGCAGTATGTGAAAGAAACAGCAGCATGTGAAAGCTTGGAGAAATGACAGCACAGGTGAGTGTGTGGTGGTTTGTATGCCTAGATAATAGACCATTGTGTGGAAAGACCCAAGAGAAGAGGATTGTAAGACAAGGGAGCTATGTGTGACTCCATTCCTTGAATCATTCATTCATCCATTCATTTCTTTATTGAGTATCTCCTATGTGTAAGACAGAGGTTAGGTCAGTGGTCTTAAGGTGGGCTTTTAGAATTGCCTGGAAAGCTTACAAAAATTGAGAGGTCACAGCCCAAGACTGACTGGTCTTAGGGTGCTTTGGGCATCAGAATTTTTCAAAGCTGAATTCTATTTGCAGTCAGCATCAGAAACCAGTAGGCTGTATAATGGAGATGAAAAAAAAAAAGATTACAGCAAAGTTGGTCATGGCGCTTAGGAGTTTACAGTCAACAAATGATTTCTGAGGGCCTAATAGGTACACCTTGGTGACTGGGAATACAGCAGTGAATAAGAGTCCCAGATCTCATAAAGGTTCAGACTAGTGGGACAAACAGAAAAAAGGCAAACAGAGGAGACCCTCATTACAGTGTGAAATAAACGAAAAGAAGTAAATAAAGATTAACAGCAATGAGGGAGAGGCTGGTTCCTTAGATTGGTCAAGGATGATTTCTTTGAGGTGACCTTAAGCTGGGTTCTAAAGGAAAAAAAATGACCTTACAAGATTCATGAGAAGTATGTTCCAGGCAGTGGATGTGTGTGTTTGTGTGTGTGTGTTCATTGTGGTTGTTGTTATAAGGAACAGGCACGTATTCAAACCACATTAGGAAAAAAAAGAGTTCATTGTATGGAAGAGACTTGAATGTGTTTATAGGTTATGGTGTTTTATTTATCCATTTATGCCCAGTATTCAAAGGTGCTGACTGCATGTAATCGTTGTTTTATAAATGTTTACTGAATGCATGAACTAATGAAATCAGTAGAGAAGAAACTGAAAGATAGGGTGATGGTTGATCAAAGAATGTTCCAGAGGAAATGGGAAGAGGGGGATTCCAAAGTACACAGAAGGAGGGGCACCTCTGAGGTGGGAGGGAAGGAGCTGGGGCAGGAAATACATTTTCTAGTTCAGAGACAGGAAGTATTGGGGGAGACAGCACTTTTGGGGGGCAGGGGGAGGTTGTTTGCTCAGAGGGAGCTAGGTGGGAGTGAGTTCAGAGTTCTGAGGAGGTGGGAAGAGTGACTCTGTGTTACTGGAGAGGTGGGATGATCAGGGACATTTGGAAAGATCCCAAGTGTGGGTGTGGGCGCCCAGCCGAGGCTGCAGACCACACCTCAATGGCGGTACCAGTGGACTTGGCTGTGTGGTGACGTGTGGCGCTAGCGGACAACTACATCTCAGGGGTTTGCAGATAGATGGGTACGACAGTGGTTCCGGACAAGGAAATGAACACACTTAGGGTTCAGAGGGAGAGAAAGATTGAAACTGATATCAGAGTCTAGACTGGGCCATTAAGGAAGTCATGTCGAAGAGCTGAAAGATAACCAGGGGAGGGTACAAAGGACAAACCTTCATGAGTCAAAGGCCCAAAATGTGGTGGCCAGAAGGGAATGAGGGAACAGGAAGGGACAGAGCTCCTTGTTTTCCCCTTATTTTCTCCATGGTAGGCTCTGTGCACATCAAAGTACTACAAAATATAGCAAGAGCTACATTTATCGAGTGCTACTGTATATTGGAAGAAAAGTGGAGAGTTTTACCTACATAATTTCACTTCATCCTTATAGCAGAAAGCATAACCCCCATTTTACTGATGAGAACACTGAGGCACAGTGAGGTTAAATAGATTGCTCCTGTTTTCGTAGCCAGGAAGAAGAAACAGCAGGTGTCCGATGAGGCTAATGCCTATAACTTCCAAGTTAGGTTGATACATATTTTTTTTCTTGTAGAACAATATATGACTCCTGCATCCTTTCCAGATAAGCTGATAACGCAGGCTGGCTGTATTAACCCATTCATTTGGCACTGCAGGATGAGGTCCAGACTCCGCAGAGTGATACAGGAGGCTGGGCAGAGTCCAAACCCACACCCTCCTCTCAAGACTCGGCCTCCCACACCCGGTGCGTCTGCCTGCAGGTATTATTTTCAGTTGCCTGAAGCACTGGGACAGCTTTTGTAGGTGGTGGTGTCTGGCTCAAGTGAGGACCTTCCCCCTCTTCTCCTCCTGGCTGACTTCTTACCGTCCTTCCAAAATGAGTGTGAGTATCACCCCCCTTCCCCCTTTCCTAAGCTGAGAAAAAAATGCAGACAATACCACCTGACACACCAGGTGGCTCCAGGGCCTCTCTGTAGACCATCATAGCTCTTCTCCGCACACAATAAAATTGTGGGATACTGATTCCTTGTCCAGGGCTTTCCTCCAAATCCCACACCCTCATCCCCTTTCATCATCTGGAAGGACCCGGAAAAGGGGGGGGGGGACAAACTCTGATCATCACTAGTGATGGACTCTTGTAGCACCCTAAGGACACCCTGGAGTTTGCACCCATACCTCGAAGTGGCCAGGCTGCTTCCCGTAGCCTCCTTTTAGCAGCCGCTCTAAAGGAAAAATATAGTCAATGTTTAAAAAGTACTCAATAAATTTGAGACTTCTGTGGGTATCACAAACCAAAACAGCTATTCTATTAGAACAATACCTAACACTTTCGTAATTGAAAAATTAAAATAGCTGTAGCCACTGCTACTTCATACTGTATGTTGTAATTACGCGTGGCAGTGTGTTTCTGTGTTGTAATCGACTTCGAGTTGTGGGCCACCCAGCAGGGAGGTGCGTGCTTTGTGCAAGTGGACAGGATGCCAATTTGGAGGACCTGGGTTTCATTTTCTGGTTGGGTGATGGGGCCAATACCCTCTTTCCCTGGAGCTTCTCTTTCTTTCGGGGTAAAAATGGCAGGAACAGGGGAGCCTCCCCTGCATTGTCTGAGAGGCCAGATGACAGCACGGTTGTGAAAAGCGCCCTGTGCGCGGTCGCCTGCCCTCCAGGAGCGGGGAACATGGTGGTGATATTCCCGGGAAAGTCAGAGCAACTTCCACCGTAGACGCTGCCCAGCAGCAGCAGCAGCAGCAGCAGCAGCAGCAGCAGCGCAGCGGGAAAACTCGCGCAGCAAAACCCTTTTGGAAGAAGCAGGGGAGGACTCCTAGGGCAGGGAGGGAGGCGGAGGGAAGGAAGGAAGGAAGGAAGGAAGGAAGGAAGGAAGGAAGGAAGGAAGGAAGGAAGGAAGGAAGGAAGGAAGGAAGGAAGGAAGGAAGGAAAAAAAAGGAAGGAGAATCGCAAATCAAACCTCGTGGAGACTCTCCTTGAAAGGTTACGGGATGAAAAATTAACTTGGCACGGCTGGGGGTGGGAGTGCGGACGGCTGCCCCGGGTGCCCCCCGTCTTCAGCCCGCGGACACTTTTCCTTCCCCAAAGCCATTTTAGTCAAAGGTCATGTGTGAGTCTTGTCAAAGGCCAGCTTCCAATGGAATCATTGTCCCCCGGGACAGCGGCCCCCTGACTACATCTGCATTGGAGAAATCCCAAAAGCAAACGGCCCAGTGCAAACAAGAGCAGCCCGGGGCGGCCGTCCCGGGGCAGAGCTCACAGGTCCGCCGGCCCCGCCGCAGAGGCCGCGCCCGCAGCGCCCAGACGCCCGCAGCATGACCCGCCGCGCCGATCGGGTACGGTAGGCGCCTCTCCCTCCCCCGCCTCCGTCCTGGGGCTCCCGAGCCCGATCCGGATCTGCCGGAAAGAGGTCCCCGTTGGGCTGCGTTCCCGTGCACTCGGCTGGAGCGATTTCCAGGCGCGCAGGCTGCAGAGCTTAGCTCGTTGCGAGGTCTCCTTGCCAGGGAATGTTTGGGTTTGTGAATACTGCGTCTCTCCTTTCTGCAAAACGAGCCGGGGGAACGCGCGGGGAGGGAGCGCGGACGGATCTCGGTTCACCCAAGGCTCGAACCCGTGCCAAGTGGGAGCCCTACCCGCCGCCGCACCCACCCACCCCCACCCACCCCCACCCCTGCTCCGCCCCGCGCTGGGCACAGCCAGGCCCAGGGGGCTGCGACTGGTCTCCTCCAGGGCCGCGCCGCAGGCTCCGCGGGGTGCTTATTACCTGCTGCCCAAGGGCTTTGCAGGAAGGATGGGGATTTTCGAAGCCCTCGGTGTCAGTCACGTTCTCTGGGATCCTACTGCCGTGCCGCAGAGGGCCGGGGCCCCTCCCGGGCTCCACTAGGGAAAGATTTGATTGGCGTGCACGCAGCCGGGGCAGCCAGTCCTTGGGCCCTTTGTACTGCACTATTTGAACAAGTCTTTCAAACGGATCTGGCTAATTTTGGATGAGGGTTCGAGGGAGCCTGGGGTCTCAGCGGAGCAGGGGGTGCTTTGGATCCGGACTTGGAAATGTCCCAGGGCAAGCAGAGCAGGTGGGGAGGATCGGAAGGGGCAGGCGGTGGGTCAAAGGGTTTCCATTGCCGCGCTGCCACGCTCTGGTTTCATTTTAACAGGTTAAGCCCAGAGCCATTTCTCACTGATAAAGGGAATGAAAACAAAAGCCTTTCTAGCGCTCAGCGGGACGGAGAGAGAAGCCGGTGGTGGTATCCGTGTGTGTGTGTTTATCGCACCCTCGGCTCCACAGAGGAGAGACGAGGCGCTCCGCACTTGAGTTCATTAGATGTTAATTGCGCTTCTGCTCTTCCCCCACCAAACTTCTGGAAAGAGGTGGGTGTCGCCGGCGGTCTGCACTCCCTCGCTACCCAGGTACCGCGTCCCACCCCTTCAGCTGGCAGCTACCCTGCGCTTCCGAAAGCCAAAGCTTGGTCAGGGCCCCCAAACACCTCTCTGAACCGTAGAGCGAGTTCAGCTTTCTCCTGGCTTCTCTGCCTCAGTTCCAGCACGTTGGTGGTCCCCTCTCCCACCCGCTCTCTATCTCATGACTCTCTCCTGGACTCCCTCTGGCATCCTTGGTGCCCATTTCATGCCTCTAAAGGTCTTCCCTTTTCAGCAGCAGTGTGGGCACATCCCTCCGTTCCTTGATCCTCTTTCCTTTTCGTCCCATTTCCAAGGAAATGTCATCCACTCCCATGGCTGCCACCATCACATGCAACTCTATGACTTATCCTGGTCTTTCTCCTAAATACCAACCTTTTGTAAGGGACATCTCCACTTTGATGTCCCGGGGAGCACCTTAAAACCATCATGTTCAAAACAAAATTTGTCTTCTCCCTCCTTCTCCTAGGCCCGGTCCTCCTCTTCCATTCGCTGCTACTCAAATGGCATGCCCACCATCCAAGCCAGACACAGCAGACTCATCCTAAGTGGCTTCCTCTCTTTCATTCACACCTGGTGGGTCACCAGGTCTCTACCTGCACCGAGTCTCTCTTTTACCCACTTCATACAATTCACACACATCCCTGCCTCTCCATCTGACTTGCCACTGTTTTAGTCAAAACCTGTAACACCCCAAATTCCATTGTAGTCAAAATTTCCCACTGGTAGGCCAGGACTACCCATCCCACACCCTCTATCTGGTCACCGTACCATGTCCAATGATCTCTCTAAAATGCAAATATCATCATACAGATCTTTTTGGAAAAGTCTTCAGTACAGTCCTATTTTTCCCTGTTGAGTTGGTGTGCACAGGTCCTCCACGACTTGCCTTTTACCCTCCCCTGCAATCTCATCTCTTATCCTGCACTTCCTCTCCACATTTTATGCACATTGTTTGCAAATTTAGGCATATTAAACTATTTACGAAACATGACTTTCCTCCTTGTCCTTCTCTTGGGTCTGTGTCTATATTTTTCCTCAGAGACTCAGCCGAGAGCTACTTTCTCTTGGAAACTACCCAGACCATCTGCTCCCCATCTTCCGGAATGGGTTAGGTGGCCCTCCCATATTCTTCCAGAGCTTACTTTATTCCTTCTGTTAGAGCATTTACCATTCCTTCTTGCACACATCTATTTTTTTTCGTCTGTCTCCTCCTGGCCCGTAAAGTGCTCTAGGGCAGGGATCAGCCCTTTTTCTTAGCATCCTGAGAGCCTATAACCTGGCCCCAACTGGGATGCTCAGTGAATGAGTGTGAATTCTTGTGAAGTTCTTGTCAGTGACTATTATGTTCAGGCATTGAATAGGGTGATAGAGATACAATCTATAAATACAGGATGGTAAAGGGTGAAGAGCGAAGTTCACCCATGATTATCAGGAAAAGGCATAGTCTTCACCTTTTTAACAAAGGAAGGGTTTAGACTTTCTGAGTATTTGAGATAATCCCCCACGTCTCCAGTTCTACTAGCTCTCTCTCCAATCCACGTCTCAACTAATGAGTTTCTCTGATTGCTACCTGCATGTATCCTAACCTTGTTCCAGACCAGTTTTGCTTTGGCTTTGTGAAGGTGAAGGAATCCTTTCAGCAGGAACCTGCCATGGAAAGAAGGTCCTGAAGGCCAAGATAGATGGGCTTCTAGGAGAGCCTTTTGATAGGCTGCTACCAAAGATACAAGCTGGTATCTTCCGAAACCAGAGGAAGTCTGCAAGGCCTCAGAAGGGCCCAATGGATGAGATCTTTAAGGGTGACTTGAGGGTGGTAGGGGCTTGGGGAGACTAGAGAGGAGAAAATGCAGCTTTGGTTTTCCAAAGAGAGAAATATGTGCATCCAAAATTCTAGACAGAGGTTGAGTGATGATTAAATTCTATAGAGAGCTATTGAAACTCAAGTTGTTCTTGTTTGGGGCCATGGTTCTTTTGAGATTTGGATGAACATTACTCTTCTCAGCAAAAATGGACAATATACAGCACAGGACACTTTCTGTAAGCTTTTAGGAGGTTCATACAAGTCCAGTCTTAGATTCCTTTCAGTTGACATGAACTCAGGTTAAGAATCTCTAGTCAAAGGTAAAAAAAAAAAAAAAAAAAAAAAAAAAAAAAAAAAAGTCTCTAGTCAAAGGATTAATTCATTCCACAGATATTTGGGAGGGTAGGTGGTGATTAGTAGGAGCCAGCATACATCTAATTAAGCATATTTTCTCTTTTGAGAGAATCCCAGTGTAATGTGTGGTATTGAATGTGAAGTCACAGGACGTGGGCTCACATTCCTGCTCCGGCACTTGCTAGTTGTGTGACTTTCTTTCTGAGTCATAGTTGTATTAGGTATTGAAAAGGGATAATAGGTGTCAGGAATTTTAACTAAAGTAAAGCACCTGGAATATGGTATACCTAATTATGATCAACCAATTCAAAACCTTGATTTCAGGAAGGGCCCAGATCTTACAATCTTCTTCTGGATTAGAAGGATGCATGTGAGCTAAATTAATACCTGGTTGAATGCATTTGTTAAAGGCTATTGGACTAATGGGTGGATGTCTTTAGTGGTATGCTGTGGGCTCTGTCCTTATCCCTCTTTTATTCAATATCAGTGATATCTACGAAGGCATAACACATTGATCGCATTTGCTTAGAAAAAAGCATAAGGGTTAAGAGTCCAAAAGCTATCAATCAGTCGTAGTCTATTTTGGCTTTCTATGTTGTGGGGAAGTATGCAGAAATAGATATAAAATGTGTTGTGCATGGATCATAACAGTCAATTGCAAATCATTGGGTGTATCTGTGCAAGAGAGAGAAGAGCAAGAAAGGGGTGGAAGAGTAAGAGGTAGAGAGAGGAAGAGGAAGAGAGAGCGGGGAAGAGAGGAGGGTTAGAGGGGCAGGGGGCAGGAAGTGACAGAGAGAGAAAGTTTAAGATAAAAGCCATGGCTTCATATAGTGGAGGTTTAGGAGTTTAAACTGACAATAAAATCAATAGTGAGAAGTTTTCTCTAAAATGTTAGGTTTTACATCTTACACTGTTGGTGGGAATGCAAGCTGGTGCAGTTGCTCTGGAAAACTGTGGAAGTTCCTCAAGAAGTTAAAAATAGAGCTACACTATGACCCAGCAATTGGGCTACTGGGTATTTACCTCAAAAGATACAAATGTAGTGAAACGACAGGACACCTGTACTCCAATATTCATAGCAGCAATGTCCACAATAGCCAAACTGTGGAAGGAGCCACGATGTCCTTTGACAGATGAATGGATAAAGAAGATGTGGTATATATATATATATATATATATATATATATATATATATATATATACACACACAATGGAATATTACTCAGCCATCAGAAAGGATGAAATACCTAGCATTTACATGGACGTCTATGGAATAGGAGGGTGTTATCTGAATGAAGTAAGTCAATCAGAGAAAGACAATTAGCATATGGTTTCACTCATATGTGGAATATAAGAAATACTGAAAAGGACATAAGGGAAGGAGGGGAAACTGAGTGGTAAAAAATTAGAGAGGAAGACAAACCATGAGAGACTCAACTCTGGGAAACAAACAAAAGGTTGCAGAAGGGGAGGTTGGTGGGGGATGGGGTAACTGGGTGATGGGCACTAAGGAAGGCACATGATGTGATGAACACTGGGTGTTATACTATATGTTAGCAAATTGAATTTAAATGAAATTTAAAGAATGTTAGGTTTTATTTAAAAAGGTATAGAATAGAGAAAATGAAAGGTGACAGTCATTCTCCTCTGTGTTGTGCAGACTATATCAGAATAATTGTATTTAGTTCTGGTTGATACATATGAATCCATGAATACATTAGCATATGTTATATACCAATCATTGTACCAGATGCTGAAGATAATGGGGCTAAAAGAGACAGACTTGCTTTCATGGAGTTCACAGTATACCAAAGGTACTAGAAGAATAAGCAGATAATTTAAATTCAATGTTAAACTTGCTTTAATAGGGGAAATTTAGGTCTCTGTGGAACCACCTTACAAGGCATATTTAATCCAGATTTAGCAGGACCAGGGTAGCCTTTTTAGAGGAAATCAAGTTTAAAGTGAGACCCAAAGGCTGGGCAAAGATTCTCAAGGTCAAAGTGGTAAAGTGAAGTGAGTTCCAACCATAGGTTGGACCTTCAGTAGGCAGAGAGCAAGAGGTCCCTTCAAGGGACTGAAATAGGTGTTGCAGGGGGATAAGGGAATGAGAGAGATGAGATTGAGTGGTGATAGGGGCTAGACCTTCATGTAGTGGAGCTGTAATTGATCCTTAGGAGAACAGGGAATCATTAAGGCTATGAGGAGGGCAGGGTCCCCATCAGTTTTGTGTTTTGGAAAGATCATTCTAGCTGCAGAATGGACAATGGATTGGAGGGATGGTTAATGAGAGGGAGGTGTTGTGGCAATGTAAGCAAGTGAGGATGGTGGCCCCTACCCCCATGGTAAGGGGAAGAGGACAAGAGTGGAACAATTCAAAAGCTAACTAGGAGATATAAAGCAAATAGTGAACTGCAGGAATGTGTTGGGAAGGGTGGCTGCAGGACATCTGCCTACCAAGCGGAAGATCGAGAGGACTATGATGTCTATCTTTACATCCTTCACTCTCATGTAGAAGTGAGATTGGCATTGCACTCATTTCTCTGAGATGGCAGAGCTGGGCCAAATGGGTGGGAGAAACAGGGAGATAAATTTCAGCTCAGTACAAGGAGGAATTTTCTAACAGAACTCTTTCAAGGCAATGAGCATTTTGTCATAGAGATATTTGAACAAAAACACTTGGTAACTATTCTTGGAAAAGTTGGAGAGGCAGGAAGAGAAGTGGCCAGGCTGGATGGGCACTCACATTTCCTTCCAACTCCAAGATTCCAGGATTCTGTGTGTAAGGTTCTAATCTCAGCTTGGCATTTAAGGGCCAGGGTGATCTGGGCCTTTGTAGAGCGGCCATAGGTCCCGGTTTCCCTGACCAGTCCTAATGTAAGCCTGCTGTCTCCCGGTACCTATTGAGAATTCCCACATTCACTGTCAAAGGGTCTTAATTTGAACAATAAAATTTCTGACGATTCGTCCCCCTGACTTAATATTCCTGCCTGGTCTGCTGGCATCCTATTAGAAATCCTAAGAACTACGCATACTGAACTATATTTGTTACTTTCAGGGAAGAGTCAGCATTTTGCTGCTTGTTTGTTTACTTTTGCCTTTTCTTATATCAGAAACATCCCTCCTCTGTCCAGCCTATTTACCTCATTGAGAATATACTTTTTGAGAATATACTTTTTCATCAAGGCCTGACCTAAATCAAATGTTGAGTCCTTCATTAAGGCCTCCTTTAACATCTTAGGCTGCATGATAGTGTTGAATACATAATTATTTTTATATTTATTTGGTCTCCTTCTATTATCCCCTAGGAGTCCAATACTCCTAGTCCAAGTCCAATAAGATCTTGAAACAGACAGTAACCCTATGGTATGAATAGTGCTATGTCTAAGGTAAATGCCTTTCAGAAGGATATAAGTGAGGCATGCATTTTATTGGAAAAAGTTATATAAAGAAAGTACCAAGGAGGAACAAAAAATTGTCTACAATATCAGGATCTAGAGATAAGTATATTAACACATGGGTAAATACCCACCTATACCTTTATGCGCATGTAGCATTAAAATCAGAATCGTGCAAATCTTTCTGTAACCTATTTTTCACTTAACATACCAAGAGTATTACTTCATGACATTATATATTTTTCAAAAACATAATCTTCAATGGGTGCATTGTGTCCCATTTTGCTGCCTCATGATTTGTTTAACTCCTCTTGGTGGATATCAGACTGTTTCTACTTTATTGATGGTACAAATAATGTTATGATTATCCCCTAAGACATATGTCCATGTACCCATACATCTGTTCTTTATGGGATATTTTAAATTTCTAAAATGACAGGACAGTTTATGACTAAAATAAGGATACTGAGTTGCTATGAAAGTAAGAATTAAAGAAAGGCCTAATTTTACTTTACTTTTTTTTCTTTTTAAAAAAGATTTTAGAGAGAAAGAGAAAAAGAGAGAGAGTGAGTGAGCACATGCGGGGCAGGGAAGAGGGAGAGAGAGAATATCCAGCAGACTCTCCACTGAGCATGGAGCCTGACATAGGCCTTGATCTCAGAACTCTGAGATCATGACCTGACCCAAAATCAAGTCAAACTTAAGCCAATGGAGCCTCCTAGGCACCCCCAATTTTACTTTTAAAAATTTCATTCCAATTCCATGTTATATAGATGTACAATATATAACATTTTTTATATGTGTGTATATACTTACTAGCTTTTTTTAATTTAATGAAGGCATCTGATTTGGAAATGTGTCAATAACCAGCAAGCTTGATGCAGAAGTGAGAAATAGCCAATAGATATGTTTCTTAAAGAATTGAGTCTGAAGTCTAAAAACTTCAGCACTTCTGTCAGTGTAACAAATTTTTATTCCCAAGCTAAATAAAAGGAAAAATGATGAGATGTATGTTACAGGATAAAGATAATTCTCTAAAATGAAAGAGACTGCCTAATGTTTCACTCTAGAGAAGATATATGAGTGGCCGTGGCTTTAGATCTTTATTCTGAAGCAAATAATTTATCAACTTAGACACTCAGCAAGCAGGTAGGTCTCCATTGTAGAGTGAAATATTTTCATTTGAGAAGCAGACCTTGGTTAGGAAACACCGTGAATCAGTTTGGTGATTTTTTAACAAGGTAGATGAAAGATGTTGTTATGGGTTAAATTATCTCTCTCCCTTGACCCCTAGTTGAAGCCCTAACTCCGAGTACCACAGAGTGTGACTTTATTTGGAAGTCAGGACAGAATTAATAGACTATATATATATATATATATATGATATATATATGAGATAAACTATATATCTTTCTATCAACTAGATAAACTATATCTCTATCTATCAACTATATAGAATTATTATAGGAATTGGCTCACATGATTATGGAGGCCAAGAAGTCCCAAGATTTGTTGTCTGCAAGCTGGAGAATTTAGAAAACTGGTAATGTATTTTAGTTTTAGTCCAAAGCATGGGAGGCTGATGGTGTAAATCCCAGTCTAAGTTCAGAGGTGTGAGAACCAGGAGCATAGATATGTGAGGGCAGAAGAAGATGGATGTCCCAGCTCAAGCAAAAAGAGCAAATTTGCCCTTCCTCCACTTTTTTGTTCCATTCAGGAGCTCAGTGGATTGGATGATGCATTGGTGAGGGTGATCTTTACTCAACTGACTCAAATGCTCAGATGCTAATCTCTTCCGGAAACACCCTCATAGACATACCCAGAAATGCTTTACCAACTATTGGGGCATCCCTTAGTCCAATAAAATTGGCACATAAAACTAACCATCACAGGGTCTTCACAGAGGTAATAAGTAAAGTGAGGTTATCAGGGTGAGTCCTAATCCAATAGGACTGGTGTAGTTATAAAGAGGAGAAATTTGACCCAGAGATACATATAGAGGGAAGAGAATGGGAAGAAACATGGGGAAAATATGGCTATCTACAAAGCCGAGAAGAGAGTCCTAGAAAGATCCTTCCCTCACAGCTCTCAGAGGGAACCAACCCTGCCGACACCTTGATTTTGGGCTTCCAGCCTCCAGCACTGTGAGTCAATAAATTTCTGTTACTTAAGCCATTCAGTATGTGATACTTTGTTATGGCTTACTACAGACTTAAATTAATACAGATTTCATGAACACTTAATTCCCCTGGCATGGTTTCAGCTGGTAACACTCAATACATTATTTTGCTCTTTGGTCACCAGAGATCCTGCTGTTATTTATAGGAATGATAGATGATAGTGTATTGCTGGTCCCAGTTAGCAAAGCATTTCCATATCCATCATCTCCTTTGATCCTGACCAAAGAGAAAAGATGATAATTCTTATAACTGCTTTAGGGATAGGAATTGGAAGTTCAGAGAGATTCAAGACTGCACAGGTTGGAAGTGGTAGAAACTCAAAAATAGACCTTTTGATACTAAATGCTGTACTATTAATTAAAACACAGTGCTTTTCACCTTCATGGACATGTCAAATATCATCTTTTGTCTTTAAATTTTGAAAAGACATGGGTTGTGACATGCTGAGCCACATTTCTTTTTTTTTTTTTTTTTTTGTCTTCTAAATCCCCTGAAAAGATTTTATAATCCTACTTGTTGGAAGATATCTGATGCCTGGAGGCACCTACTCCTCCCACGTCTTCATTATCAAATATTTATCAGGAATTTAGACGCCTATGTTTATGTGTGCAGAATATTTCTTCTCCACTCAGAAGCTTTGTTTACTGACAAACCAGGCTTTCTTAGTACACAGTTTGATTGCTGACAAATCCAATGGCAAAACTTTGGACGTGTTGGATATAATTGGGTTTTTCCATCATTAATACTGCTCAGATATTAATTCAACAGAGTGATGTGAGGGGTGCCTCACAGTTTCCAGAAGCTGCTTGACTTTAATCAGCAGGAACAAATGCAAGATTATTGCACTTTTTTCCTTGGGTGACCTAAGCTTGTTCTTGGCATCTGTGAGTGCAGAGCACTGGTTGTCTCATAGTGTTTCAGTGGCTTCTACCCAGGGGACTTATTAGTTTTGAACCTTGGGGATAATTCCATAAGAATGTAATTCTTTTCCTCCCTGAAGGAACAAAATGTTGCTTGTGTTGGGTTATTCTTGTTATGTGACAAAAAAAAGTGGCTTTGAAATTGTGGGATCATAGAGGTCCATAGGTAAGGTTGTCAGATTTAGGAAAAAACAGACAAGCAAAACAAAACAAACAGCAGTAACAACAGAAAACCCCAGGATTCCCCAGATTTCATTTTCAAATAGTCAATGAATACTTTTTTAGTTTAAATATGTCATAAATATTGAAAATACTAAAAAACTATTGTCTCTGAGAGCCCAACCTATAAAGTAATATTAGGGGTAGAGTGTTGGTAATTTTCAATATTTCAAAAAAGTCTGTGAAAGTTATACATTTAACCAAGTGAGGCTTCAGAGATTTCCTGACAATGTTAAATTTACTTGATTTTGGTTGGGATTTTTTTTGACCCAACTTGAAAGCACTGGTCATCTCATGCTGAAACCATAATTATACTATCTTTTTTGATGACATGTATTCTAAGGATCATGCACAGCACATACATCCTCTCGTGTAATCTTCAAAACCAAAAGTTGGCAAACTATAGCCTGTAGGCCAAATCTGGTTGCTGCCTATTTTGTAAATAAAATTTTATCGGAACACAGTTAACCTCCTTTGTTTCTGTAAAGTCTGTGAATGCTTTCACACTGTAATAGCAAGTTGAGTAGTTTTGATAGGAATCATTGCATTGGCCTGCAAGACCTAAAATATTTATGATCTGGACTTTTACAGGAAAAGTTTGCCTGAACCTGCCCAAAACTACCCTTTGAAGGAATGACTGTTATACTCATTTTTAGAATGAAAAAAAAAAAAAAAAAAAAGTTAAGATCTGAAGAGGTTAAATGACCTGGCAAGGTCTTACAGCTCTTAGGAGGCCAGGGCCATATGCACAAATGACTGGGGTGTCTCACAGTTCTTAGAATTTGACCCAAAGTCTGTTGAATTCCAAAACCTCTACTCTTTCTACAGCTGATCTGAAGGCTGATTGTAGATTACATTTGTTGTAAATGGGCATAACAATGGGGAAACTGATTTGTGATTTCTTATTAAATGCTTTTCGTCTCAAAGACAAGGCAGACGGGATGGGTTGTGGTTAAGCGCTCAGGCTCTGTTTAAATCCCATCTCTACTGCTTCATTTTTCTGTACCTCCATTTCTGCCATTCATAAATTACAGATGATAATAGTATCTATATGCATGATTGTTACTCAGGTTAAATGAGATGATGTCTAAGAAGAAATTAGAAGAGTACATGACATGCAGTCCACATGACATTTGCTACTTTTATTTCCAATAACTATTATTTCTTTTCTTTTTTTTTAAAGTTTTTATTTTTATTTATTCATGAGAGAGAGAGAGAGAGAGAGGCAGAGACATAGGCAGAGGGAGAAGCAGGCTCCATGCAGGGAGCCCAACATGGGACTCGATCCCAGGTCTCCAGGATCACACCCCGGGCTGAAGGCAGCGCCAAACCGCTGGGCCACTGGGGCTGCCCCAATAACTATTATTTCAAAGTAGGGGTTAAAAAAGAATTTGGAAAAGTTGGGAACATCTGCCATGGTTGGTAGACAGATCACCTCAACCAGGAAGCCTACAGAGCGCAGTGACCCCTGGTTGTTGGATAACAGCTAGGAAAGATGCTCTTCCAGCTTCTCTGTGACAGATGTCTTTGGCCTGAGCATGTCTTTTAGTCCTTGGCTGGCCACTTTTGCCTTGGGAAGGCGTGTTGTGAGATGTTACAGGATGTTCATCCAGTGCTCGCTGGATCCTAAACCCCTTATTACTATTACCCCTGATTATTTATAGTCTTAACATCCACTCCCAGTGGCTCCAAATGGACTAAAAATGCAGTCAGGCTGCCAGAGAATGACCTTCCTAAATAACACAAGACAAGCAATTTTCCCAAGAAACACCTCAATCTATAATTTGATCCTTCGGCAAAAACAAGAAATTAAAAACAATAACAACAACAACCCAGTTTTTACCAGTATTCTCACCCTCCAAAGCAAATTTTGTCTATGGAGTCACTAGGAATAAAATCTGCATGTAGAACGTATTTAGCATATTAGAATAGCCTTGATCTTTGGGGAGATTAGGGGATAAAGTTATTCCCTGAGAGTGATGGGAGGCTTTTCCAGGCTTGAATAGTCTGGAAAAATTTTCCACATTGTTTACAAACCCTTGAATGGCTAGTCAACATAAAGTAACTAATGACATGGCGGAGGCTCCTGGAGGCTTCTTTACTCAAGTGAAGTGGTTTCAGTATGGGGACATGAGCAACAGGGTTTTGGGTGTGTGGGGACAGGGACAAGAAATTGGCATTATTTTTATAAGGTTGAGGCTTAGCACTCCTCGAGGATCTAGAGAATTCTTCAGAACTCTCGCCTTGGAGGCCAGGCCAGGAAGGGACAGAAGAGAAGGCCCCAGCCAACCCTGCCACCATTGCATTGAGAGTGAAGCTGCGGGACACTTCCCTGCTCCCTTTTTCTCTTCTGTCTGAATCCCCTACACTCTGGTTACAATTTCCTTCCTCTTTCTTCACCTTCCTCTTCCTCTGTTAATTTGTTCAACCAATGTTAATCAAATGGCTCTGTGTGCCAGGTACCTTGCCAGGATCTGGAGAAAAAAAGGGAAGGGGCATAGACTCGCTAATTTTGTGGAGCTTGCAGTCCAGTGGGAGAGGCACACATGCCAGGAGTTAGGCTAAGTATGACAAGACAAAAAGATGAGGGGGGAAAGGGAATGACAAGCTGACCAGGGAGCAGGCAGCCTGGTCGAGGCTCTTGGAGCTGAGAACTGAAGAAGGCTCACAAGAGTGGTCAAGTCCAGTGAGTTAGTTTCCACCCTCATCCAGCTGGGAAGTGACAAAGTGAAGTTTGAACCTAGGTTTGCCTGACTGTTAAGAACTGTCTACTTTTCCCTAAATCTTAACCAAAAAGGAATTATACCTACTTTCAAAATGTCTCCATTTAGCTGTGATGTACTCTCACGAAGCAACTTGAACAATACGAAGGGAAATCATTCATTCATTCGCCCAGTCTAATCTCGGACTATGGGTTAGCCACAATGTGCGTGCAAGTGCAAAGTGCAGCTGTGAACACCAAGCCGGGGAGTGTTGAGGAAAGCATTGTTAGGCTGGAGTTGACGTGATGCAGCAAGTCCGCAGGCCCTTCAAATCCATTACAATGCCCCCTTTACTCCATAGGGTCGGCCCTCATTAAAATGCAGGCCATGTGCCTCCTGCTGCTGTATTCCTTTCATTCCTAAACAAACACCAGTGTAATAAAGAGGCAAACAGAGCCATGTGAGACCCAAGTTTGCCTGGGAATGCAGGTATTTCCAAGAGGTTAGGCTGACGGTAGCAGGTTGCCACTGCACCTGTGAGCTCTGAATGTCACTTGGCACCCTGGGGTTCAAGGGTAATGTTGCCCACAGTACTCATTATACACCGGGACCCACTGCCAAGCAAGGTCGAAAAGGTCTGAATAGTGGAGTGGGCAACCATCCATCTGTCTCTCTGGGGAATGCGGCTGGTCCAGATGCAGAAAGTTCAACACTTTCTGTGCCAGATGCTGGAGAATTTTCAAGAGATGGTGAAGATGCAGTCCCTGTCCTCAAGAAACTTTGAGTTCAGTGAGAACTTTGGGCAAAACAGACACACCAGAGGAGGCAAGGTGTGGTGGAAAGATCAGGGACTTTGAGCCTTTCAGACTGGGTGTAAATCCTTTCCCCACTACTTACTGTGTAGCTGTGAGCTATTTATCTCATCTTTCTGAGTCTTGGTTCTTCACTCACAAAATAGGATTCTTTACTTCACGGGATTTTGTAAGGTAATTATATATTACCTTCATAGATGATAATTATTATAATTGTTGTTATATCTATTATTGTCATTATCAGAATGTAGCAGATTCTTGTTTTGACATTGGATGACTTTTGGCAAATTATTCAAACTCTTCATCTATAAAATAGGATAATCCTAATGGCTTTGTGTGGTTCAAGGGCGGAGGTCTCTCATTGTTCCCAGCACCCTGTTTTATTCTTTATTCATAGCTTTCATCACTAATTGACATATTCGTATATTTTATGTCTTTTCCATCCAACAAAATGTAAGCTCCCTGAGCCGACATTTGGGTTATTTTGTTAATTGCTGGTGTCTTTTCCGCCTAAAACAGTATTTGCTGTGTAAATGGATGAACAAGTGAATGAGTGCTAAACCCTATGTTAAATGTTTGGCTTGTGGTTGACTCCCGGTAGGGGTTACTGTGCTCATTGCCATTATTATGATGAGAATATGTTGTGTGCAGAGAGAGGAACCAATACAGAAAGTTTGCTCCCAGCTCCGTCAGGCGGCGATCTTTGTCCTTAGTACTGGCATCACATCAACTGTGTTGTCGTTGAGTAAAACAACTGGGTCATTGTCAATAGTAAGGTCACATGAGAGTAACTGCAAAAATAAGAGTTAGAGAATTTTTGTCAATTCTCAGGAAGAAGAGGAAACAACAGCAGAAAGGGAGAGAAGACTGGGAAAAGGAGAAAATGGCATCTTTTGCAAAGGGCTCTGTTACCTGAGGCCATCAGCTACAGGCTAGGACTGAGCTCACCCAGCTCCAAACCTTGAAGGCATGCAAAACCAGCTGCTTCAGAGGATGCAGTAAGAATGCATTGGTATAACGGCTTTAACCTGCAGTTGGTGCCAAAATGAGAAACTGTCCTTTATAGAGTCTGTTCTGTATCTGAACTTAAAAAAAAAAAAAAAAAAGATTTATTTATTTATTTGAGAGAGAGAGAGAGAGAGAGAGCAGGGGGAGGGGAATCGGGAGAGGGAGAGAGAGAATTTTAAGCAGACTCCACTCTGAGCATGGAGCCCAACATGGGGCTTGATCCCATGACCCTGAGATCATGACCTGAGCTGAAATCAAGAGTTTGACGCTTATCCCACTGAGCCACTCAGGCACCCCTGTATCCAAACTCTTAAAGGCACTAAGAGAAAACCCTCTTCAACTGCCCTCTACATGTGAGATTGGATGACTTTCTTTAAAAAGTAATAAACTAAATGTATCATAGCATAGTGGACTATAATAGAAGTATTTACTTAGAAGCTAGATTCTGGTTATGCAGATCTGAATTTGAATGAATTTTCATAAACTTGGGCAAATTACTTAAAATTTACTAAATTACTTCTGTGAGCCCCTGTCAAAAAGAGAAACTAATATGTACTTTGCAAGACTTTGAGGGAATTTCTGTGCAATGTCTGGCATATTCTATAGCTGTTATTATTAACAATGAATACTGCAAGGACCTTTTTACTTAATCTCCACAACAACTCTGTGTTGGTATCACTCCCATTTTACATATTTGGAAGCAAAAGTCTAGAGAGCTTTCCTAACTCAGGCCACACAGCTAGGGAGCATCTGAGCTATGACTCTAACCAAGTCCGACAGCCCAGGATTTTAGCAATTAACAAGTTGTATAACATCGCTCATTAGAGCCACAGAAGTTTAGTGAGACAATGTAAGGTCCAGGACTTCTGCATTCTCTTGCATAATACTCTAGTGGCAAGCTGAGGTCACTGTATTTCAACTTTGCAGTCTCTCTCTGTTTACAAAGGATTATAAGAGACCTATAAGGCTAGGAGAGGCAGTATAAGGTCAGCTCGTCTTAGAGCTGTCTTTTAGATCTACCCGGAGTAGATTGCTTCATCTCTTGCTTAAGTCCATCAAATTATTTTGTGAAAGGTGTTTCTCCTTGTCTTAGCCTAGCCCCTCATGTTATCTTTAATTGGCATAAATTAAATTGTGCATGCCAATTATATAACTATCTATAACTATATATATATACATTTCCTTCAGGGGATGAAATAGTAAGAATAAAGTGTGTATAAGGATCTTTACCTTTCCTTTTGATTTATTCAGAAAAAATAAAAGTGAATTCTGATTATTTAATTTAATTTGAGTACTTCTTTGCTGGTCATTACAGAGAGAGAACTCAGCTAACTAGGAGAGGTTGTTTTTTAATTTTTTTTTAGATCTACTTATTTACTTGAGGGGAAGGGGCAGAGGGAGAAGGAGAGAGAGAATCCCCAGCAGGCTCCCCACTGAGCATAAAGCCCAATATAAGACTCGATCCCACAACCCCGAGATCATGACCTGAGCCAAAATCAAGAGTCAGATGCTTAACCAACTGAGTCACCCAGGCACCCCACCCTAAGAGGGTTTTAAGAAAAGAGAAAATAATAGAAGTCTAGAGTTGGAAAGGACACAAATGTGTGACCAATCTTCCTCTGAATTTCAATACTTTATACCATAATTCTTGACCAGTGTCACCCACTCAGCCTGTTGTTGAATAGTAACCATGAGTTCATTTTTTGTAAGAGAACTCTGGCAGCACCGATTGCTAGAAAGTTCCTCCTATGAGATGAAACATGCTTCTCTGTAACTTCTAGTTTTGCCTGAGGAAGTACACAAAATAAAACTCATATGTCCTGTATTGCCCTTAGAATATTTGAGAAAGACAACCACACCCATTTTCTTCTGTTGAATATGCAAGGCACTCAGACTACACAGGCTCTTCAACCATTGGCCATCAGGGAGGTCATTAAATATCCATTCTCTAAACACCAGAAGGATGAGCCTTTTGAAACAAATCACATCGTGTCACTGCCTGATTAAAATCCCCTCCACTAGCTCCTCATAACACCCAAAATGAAACACAAAGGCTCCACTGTGACCCATGAGGTCCTGCATGAACCAGCACCCAATCGCCTCTTTGAGATCATCTGGGATTCTTCCTCCCATTCCACTGCAGCCACATACTGGCCTTCCTGAACATACTGGGCGGCTCCTACCTCACTTAGGGCCTCCCCACTTGCTGTTCCTTGGCTCTTCCCTCACTTTATCTAGATTTTTGTTCAGATGTCATCTCTGCAGAGAGGCCTTCATTACCACCTGATTGAAAATAGCTGCTCCCTTTATTCTCTGTTCTCTTGCCTTATGCTACATTTCTTCACCCCCCCTCATCATCTGGTTATGCCTTTCTCAATGCTGTCTAGTTCTGTAGTGACCTACTAAAATGAGACATCCAAAATGAACACAATCCAGATGGGAGTCCAGGCCTGCCAGGCTCAGCTGAACTTTTCTTTCTTGGATTGGGCAGTAATTGTCTACTAAAGCAACCCAAGATATAATGAGGTCATTTAGAGCTGTGGTCAAGCATGGACTTCTATAGAACTCGCAGGTAACAAAAACTCCTAGCTCTCTTTGACAAAAATTGTTACCAGAGAAACAGCTAAAGGGACAGGAAGATGGAACTTGTCTCCATTATGCTGTTCAAATATCATGTGCAGAAAGACAATCTCAGAAGCATAAGTGGCACAATTTATAAATTTTATCTATAATGCATCTGACAAAAAAATCTGCGAGGTAAGAGGGCTCCCTGGTGGTGGAGTGGAACAGAGACTGAGTGAGCTGATTCTCAGCATTGCACATGCTGAAAATACCCATACCCCATACCCATTGCACATCTCTATGTCAGAACTCACCAGAATGTGCCTAACAAACTGTTGGCTTCCACATCTCCCAGTTAAAACATACTTTTTATCACAATAACCCTGACGTCCCTGGCACAGAGTGTGCTTTCAATAACCATTAGCTTATGTTGTAGTGACTTTTCATAAAATCTGCCTTGAATCAGTATTATATGAATTTGTAAAACTCTGGTTTCTCAAATTTTAGGGCAATTGTCTGACAATGAGCAGCCTTCTCTCCGAGCTCCTAGGAACCTTGCAGTGACATGACTGTGATGCCCCACCATTCTGGTCAGTCACTTCCTCATTACCAACTGATTCTTTTTTGGGGTGAGAACTAGGTCAGCCTAGAATAGAAATTAATCTGTGGCTTCTGATATGTTCTGAATTAGGAGACATTATCAAGTATTAAGACTTATCAAACATTTATCAGATTCTCTACTTTTAATAGACTCATGTTTCTGCCAGCAAATAGTTAACATTCCTATTCCTTTTAGATCTTGCCAGTTTTATAATCCGCATTATGAAATCATGGAGAAAAGAGGACTTCCTCACTTAATAGGTACTTGAACCTATTGAATCAGGCAGGTTGCCTGATATGTTTGAGCTTGTTTTCTCATATATTGACAAGGATAATACTGTGAAAGTTCTAAAGAAGATTAAATAAGGCAACATAGTGTATATAAATGTCTCTAGTATGTTGTCTGGCAAAGAGCAGGGACTATGAAATTATTAGCTACCACTTACGGAATGTCTGCTTCATGCCATGTGTGGTACCATTCATACATACTTGCTTTTCCCTTTCTCTCCACCCTGTCTGAGCTGTTATATCTCTCCTAGTCCAAGGTACATTAGCTCTACGACCTTGCCTATGAGCAGCCTTTCAGTTTTACTGATCACAAAGTAGGAAGAGTGAGTGAGTATTGGTTCTTTCTCATAGGGCTTTTTTCTTTTTCCTTAAAGAAGTGTTCTTCAAATGCAAGACATTTTTAAAAATTGAAGTATAATTGGGATGCCTGGGTGGCTCAGTGGTTGAGCGTCTGTCTTTGTTCAGGCAGTGATCACAGGGTCCTGGGATAGAGTCTGGCATTGGGCTCCCTGCAGGGAGCCTGCTTCTCTCTCCGCCTCTCTCTCTGTCTCTCATAAATAAATAAATAAAATCTTTAAAAAAAATTGAAGTATAATTGGCATGCAACATGATATAGTTTCAGGTGTCCAACAGAATTGATCTATATGGGTATGTATTGCAAAATGATCACCACAATAAGTTTAGTTGACATCTGTCAGCAAACATAGCTACAGAATTCTTTTCTTCAAGATGAGAACTTTTAAGATCATACTCTTAAGTATGCAGTATAGTATTATTATCTTAAAAATACTGTTCATTTATTTATTCACGAGAGACACAGAGGAAGAGAGGCAGAGACATAGGCAGAGGGAGAAGCAGGCTCCCTGAGGGGAAGCCTGATGCAGGACCCCATCCCAGGACTCCCGGATCATGACCTGAGTGAAAGGCAGCCGCTCAACCACTGAGCCACCCAGGTGCCCCGCATATTAATTACAGTCACCATGCTGTACATTATATCCCTATGACTTATTTATTTTCTGTCTAAAAGTTTGTACCTTTTGACCCCCTTCACTCATTTGGCCTCCTCCTCCTCTCCTGCCTCTACGTCTCTGAGCTTTTTTTAGATTCTACCCATTAAGTAAGTTCATTCCGTGTTTGTCTGACTTATTTCACTGAGCATAATGTCCTCAAGGCCCATCCGTGTTGTTCCAAGGCATTGTTCTTGAATTCCCACAACTGTCCCACAGACTCTGATCACAGCATGTTGCCATTAAGATTCAAGCCCCTTGAGATCTGTAGGCGAGAACTGGGTTTTCGTTTTATTTTAAAGTAGAAAGGAAACAAGGACACTTGATTAAAGTACTCTGGCAGAGGCCCCAAAGTACTCTGAAAGAGCTCCTCCTATTTTTAGGACTGTAAAGGGTTTCATCCCACACAGGGGCTGATGAAAATAGGTCCACACCACCACTCAAATGCTTCAGTCCCCATGAATTGTAAGGTTTGGAGGGTAACCGCTGACACCAAGTAGAAGGCATTGACCGGAGAGCTGAAGGTCAGGGTCAATATTCCTTTTCTGTGGGTCTAGAGGCTTTGGAATTTGTCTCACTACAGGGATAATTTCACTAGCTTGCTCCCTCTTTTTAAGCAGCATTTTTTGAGATATAGTTCATAAACTGTAAAAACCTACCCTCTTAAACTGTATGTTTCAGTGGTTTTTGTTACTTCCATGGAGATGTGCAAACATCTCCACTATGTAATTGTAGAATATTCTCATCACCCTCCAACAAAATTTCATACCCAAAGCAGTCACTCCCACATCACCTGACAACTGCTAATCTGCTTTCTTTCTTTATGGATTTGTCTATTCTAGATGTATCATATAAATGAAATAATACAATATGTGGCCTTTGTGTTTGGCTTTTTTTCATTTGATTTTTTTCAAGGTTTATTCATGTTATAATATGCATGTATCAGGACTTCATTCCCTTTCATTGCTGAACACTATTTAATTGCATTGATCTATTTCATTTAGTCTCTCCATTCATCAGTTGATAATTCTGCTATGAACATTTGTGTACAAGGTTTCATGTGGGCATATGTTTTCATTTCTCTAGGTTATACCTAGGAGTGGAAATGCTGGGTCATATGGTAATTCTATGTTTAACATTTTGAGGAACTGCCAAACTGTTTTCCAAAGTGGCTGCACTGTTTTACAATCCTATTGTATATAATATATGAGGGTTCTAATTTTTTTCACATCCTTTCCAACACTTGTTATTGTCTGTTTTTAGTTTTAGCCATCCTAGTGGGTGTGAAGTGGTATTTTATTGTCATTTTGATTTACATTTCCCTAGTGATTAATGCTTTGAGCATCTTTCCATGTACTTATTTTCTATCTGTGTATCTTCTTTCTATAGATGTCTACGCAATCTATTAAAAAATGTGGGTTATATGGGGTCTTTTTTTTACTGCTGAGTTGTAAGAGTTCTTTATATATTCTGGCTGCTAAGCACTTATTAGATATATGATTTGCAAATGTTTTTTCTCCCATGGTGTGGACCACCTTTTCAATTTCTTGCCATCTTGACAATAATGTCAGTCTATGAACATCGATGTCTCCCCGTTTATTTAGGTTTTCCATAATGTATTTCAATGGCATGTACAAATCTAATACTTCTTTTGTTAAATTGATTCATAGTAGTTTACACTTTTTGATACGATTGTAAGTGCAATTGTTTTCTTAATTTCATTTTAGATTGTCCATTGCTAGTGTACAGAAATACAACTGATTTTTAAAAAATATTTAGCTTGCATTGTGCAACCTACCAAAATTTATTTTTTCTAACAGATTTTAAAATAGATTCATTAAGATTTCTTTTTAAAAAAAATATTTTATTTATTTATTCATGAGAGACACACACACACAGAGGCAGAGGGAGAAGCAACCTCCCCACAGGGAGCCAGACATACGACTGACTCTGTCCCTGGACCCTGGGATCACGCCCTGAGCAGACACTCAACTGCTGAGCCACCGAGGCATCTCATAATTCATTATTTCTATATAGAAGTTTATGTTGTCTGTGAATAGAGATAGCTGTATCTGTTCCTTTCCAATTGGAATGCCTTTTGTTTGTTTTCTTGACTAATTGCTTTGGCTAGATGTGCAGTGTTGAATAGAAGTGGTGAGAGAAGACATCCTTGTCTTGTTCTGGATCTTAGGGGGAAAGCATTCAGTCTTTCACCATTAAGTAGGGTGTTAGCTGTAAGTTTTTCATAGAAGTCTTTTCTCAGGCAGAGGAAATTCCCTTCTGTTCCTAGTTTGTTGGATGTCACTAGCTCTTGTTTGCTTGCAAGGGGAATCACAGGAATAGCAGTTTTGCTTCCTCTCCAAGAGGATACCATTGTGCTGCTGAGCATGTGATGATGCCATTCCAGTAGCAAGCATAAACTTCCTTTGAGATTTGTGTTCAAACAAATTCCTTGAGTTGCAGCTCAAATTCTTGGGGCTTTCCAATCCAAATGGAGGGTCTTTGTTGTAGTTCAAACTTGTGCCTTCAAGGCTGTCCCCAGAGTCACCCCATGCTTTACCAAATAAATGCTGCTCATTTTCTCTTGAGGTTGGAGACAATGTGACAAGGGTGGTTTGTAACATTTCCAACTTTAATCTACATATGATCTTTCTAAAAGTAGAGGAATTTTCCTAGAACCTATGCCACTACTAAGCACCTATTATGTGCTCAGCTCTTTACTGAATTCTGAGAACGTGGTAACAGATGGAGTCTTTAGCCTCCTGTACGTAACAATGGCTAATATTTGTACGTTTTCTATGTTTCAAGCAATGAGCTACTTACTTCACATGCATTGGTCTTCACATCAGTTGGTCTTCATATCAACCCTGTGTTATAAGAACGCATATCATTTTAGTTAATAATCCATTGCCTTGGGAAAGGCTATGAGTTGACACAGATTTGGATGAGCACCAAGGAAAGAGGAGGACTTCAGAGCTCAGAAGAAGCATGACCAGATGTGCAAAAATTAGCTTGGACTTGGAATAGGGGAGATGGCTGGTGGGATAGGATCCTGGCTCCCCACTCCTCACTTAAAGTAGAGCAACTCCAAATTTAGATGTTGGTATTCATTTTGAGATCTTATTTGAAAATAAGGTTTTAATGCTTAAAAAGGGGTCATAAACCACTGAATTCAGCCAATAAACCCTCTTTACAGATGCATAAACATGGTCTTGAAGTGACTCAGCTAGTAGATAGGTAAAGAACAAGAATTGAAATTCAATTGAAGTTCCAATTTAAATTTCTTGATACCAAGTACTTTCTTTAACAAACATTTATTGTCTGCCTTTTATACCCCAGAAAATATGCAAAGCTCTATGGAGTGCCAGGATGGCTGGTCCCTGTATTCAAAGAGATCACAAGGGACAGAGAGGCCTAAAAAGGGATTTATAGACAATAAGGGAGCAGAGTGGAGGAGTCCATTGCTCTGTATGAGAGAGGCAAAGTCAGGGAGAGTTTTGCAGAAGAGTGACCCCTGACCTGAATTTTCATGAATATGTTGGAGTTTGCCAGGGAGATTTGGTGGAAAAGGGCATTCCAGGCCAAAGCAACAACATATATTAAAGAATGGATGTGTGAGAGGGTATAACTTAATCAAGGAACAGCAAATATTTCTCTAATTAAAAAATTTACCATTTATCAAACATTCTTCTGTGCAGGCATTGAGCTAGGCAATTTGCACAGATTATTCCATGTAATACTCTTAAGAATCCTTGAGCTGGATACAGATGAGAAAACAGAGTTTTAGGGCAGAGAAGTAGTTTGCCTAAGGGTAATGTAAGGTCTCACAGTTAAACAGAGCTGGGCTCTGAATCCAGGGGACTTAATATTGGATGTAGAATCCTATTTGCCATGCCAACGAGTTTGGATTTTATGCTTTAGGTCAGTGGTTCTCCCAGCTTGCAGCAGAATCGCCTGGTAGGCTTGATTCAGCCAATCTGAGGTAGGGCCTAAGGGTTTGTATTTGTTAACAAGTTTCTAGGTGATTCTGATTCTGCTGGCCCAGGGATCACACTTTGAGAATACTGTGATAGGGAGCCACTACTGAAGGTTTTGAGATTGGGAGGAAAATCATCAGATTTGCATTTTATGCTGAACTTTCCAGGCAATGAATGGGAATAAATCAAGAGAGGCTTGGGGCACCTCAGTGACTGAACAGTCAGTTCAGCGGCAGACTTGGTTTCAGCTGGAGTGGTGATCTCAGGGTGGTGGGATTGAGCCCCTGCATCAGGCTCTGCACTCAGCATGGAGTCTGCTTGAGATTCTCTCTCTCCTTCTGCTCCTCCTGCTTATGCTCTTGTTCTCTCTCAAACAATAAATAAATCTTAAAAAGAGAGAGAGAGAGGCCTCAAAGAAGGGGTGTTTGAAGGGGGCAGGGAGAGCAAACAGGTAGAGCAGTTGTGAGACAAACTGCTCATGCATGGCCCAAAGAATGACAATGAAAGGAGAATCTAAAATATTCACATAGGAAACAACCTAGGTATTAGTAATGTTCAGCAAGCTCTGAGAAAGGATGGTAATAGTTGGAATCAATAACTAGAAGCCTGTAGTCATGGTGTCTGATAAGAAACAAGAGACGGAAGGATTACAGCAGGTTTTCATGAAAAGGAGTGAAGCTGGGAGGTGAACCAGTTGTTTGGGTGGCCACGTTCTGCATGTGTTGAGTTGAGGCCCTCGTGTGGTATAACAGAGGGACGTCAGGCCAGAGTGGGAAGGGGACTAAGGTGCCTTGGGAGGCCTGGTCCCTACACCTGGCTCAATCTCTTCCTCTGCTGCTCTGGCGATGTCACATATGCTTCCAGCTTCCATGTCTTCAGCTGCTAGTGGGAATGGACAGTAGCTTCTCAGCTGCAAAGGATGAGCCTTCGATGCTCTGATGGAACTCTTTTCAGCAGTGTCAAACCCACCCATCCATGCCATGCCTCATGCAGGGCCCTGTACAAAGTAGACGCACGCATGAAAACTCACATGAGACTCTCACGCGAGGGGGAGCCATCTCGCCATCTCTTACAACCTTCTTCCATTCGCCTGGAAATTTAGCGTGCAGCTTTCAGAATAGCTGAAAAGAAGTAGACAGACTGACTTTTAAGTCTTACGATGCTGTATTATAAGCTAGAGTTAGCAACAAAGCAGAGTGATTTCCTGGCAGTAATTCCTCTTAAACCTCAATTATGAATAAATGTATTTTCAGTGTTTAAAATCCAAGGTAACTTTAAAGCAACTGCCTTAGGTGATTTTTAAAACTACTGACAAATGTGTTAAAGCTATTAGCCATATCCCTTAATTTGAACTAATTCTAGAGTGTTAGCAAGTGGGTACATATCTCCACGTCTGTTTTATAATCCAATAAAAATTTAAGGAGTGACTTTACTGAGTACTCTGTGTATTTGGTCATCACAATCCAATTACAAATCCATTAGCTCAGGAGTCACACTTTATACCTTCTTGCCCCTTCACTCTTGTACCCAGTTCATTAATAGGTCTTTTCCCTGACTCTCCCAGTTTTTTCCCCTCTCCACCACCATGGCCTTCCTGGTGCCAGCTGTCACTAGCATTCACCTGTATTACTCCATCATCTCCCAGCTGATTTAATTTATCCCCTCTCAACTCCCTCCACTTCGTGTCCACACTGTACAGAGACACGTTCTTCAAAATCTGAGTAAACTTTCACCTGCTTAAGCCCTTTTAAGACTTTCCATCATTTGTAGGGTGAAGACAATATCACCCAACATGACAGATGAATCCCTACAGGAGCTGGCCCCTACCAACCCCTTGGTTCATTTCATGCCACACTCACTTTTGCTCTTGTTGCTCTAGTCAAACAAGCTGTCTTTTCCTATCATGGGTGTGCTGTGCCTCTCCCCTACACGGAACCTTTGCACATCCTGTTTGCTCTGTCTAGAATCTTCTCCTCCTCTCTTACCTTGTTACTCCCACCTACCCTGCACATCACAGCTCCACAAAGTCTTCCATGACCCTCTTGACTAGATCAATCCAGAATTATACATTCTTGTAGCAGCTTTACCTCTACATTTCTACACTTAACCAGTTGCAACTTTACATTTATTTTAGTGTCTGTTTGATTGATATGGAGGGCAGGGGACCATGCATGGTTCAGCTTCCCATATAGTACTAGTGTCCGGAATAGTGCTTGGCACACAGTAGGAGCTAGTGAATATTTGCAATGAATGCATATTCGTAGAGGATAGAGATAATCTGGTGCAGGGCGGGGAGGGGGTGTATGCTTAGATACCCCTGGGAATAAATGTCATGCATAGAAGTTTACAGTATAAATTGTAGTCATCGAAAGATGTGTCAGTGTCGATTTCAATTTTCAATTGTGTAATAACTAATAACACAAGTCCTGTTTGCATTTAAATAGATCCATCCTATTTCTCCCCCAGAGACCCTCCTGGGACCACAGATCACCCATAAGACCTTGCATCTGTGGTTTAGAATCTTTTTTTTTTTTTTAATTTTTTTTTAATTTATTTATGATAGTCACAGAGAGAGAAAGAGGGAGAGGCAGAGACATAGGCAGAGGGAGAAGCAGGCTCCATGCACCGAGAGCCCGATGTGGGATTCGATCCCGGGTCTCCAGGATCGCGCCCTGGGCCAAAGGCAGGCGCCAAACCGCTGCGCCACCCAGGGATCCCTGTGGTTTAGAATCTTAAGTGGTGTCTACTTCAGACACATCTGCAGTCCTGACCTGTGGGAGCAATTGAGCCAGCTTGCTCCTCCACTCGCCACCGTCACTCTTCGCTCCCTTTAGATAGGTAAACCTGTTTCTCAAAGACTGCTGTCCTGTTTTTCTCCTGAATTTTCTAAGTGCCAGCAGTCATGGCCGAATTCAAAAAGAAGACTCAGCCAGGAGAGTCTTAAAATAAAATAGGGAGAATACACGTGGGTGTGATTTGCTTACTTTCTAGTGTATGTGCTGTGTTTCCTGCCAAGTGACACTGCTAAGAAACCAGGTGGTCAGTAATTGCCTCACACCAGATCTTAGAGTATTCTGGGAGTCGCGGTAGGTTGAGTCAAGACACTATTATGCAGTTAATTCCGCATCATGAGAAACTGGATATAGATAACATTTGAATCAGTTCATGGAAATTTCGTAATTACCGCAGGAGGCAAACATGACAACCTTCAATTATGTATCTTGCAAATCTCGCTGTGAACCTCAAGCCCTCTTACCTTAATCAGAGCTTGGGAACAAGGATTCACAGAGCCATTTCATGAAAGATAGACTGTGCATTAGTTAGTATAAATGCAACTACTGTATCGCAATCAGGCAACACACACACTGCCGCTTTGTGCCACCAGCAAAGTAAATAAAATACTGTTCTGCTGCTTACAGTTTGGAGATGGTTCCCATGGAGGGATAGCCATGGTGTGTCACTAAGAGATCCAGACTTTAATGTCCAATGAACCGCGGATGCTCTTAATAACATCTTAAAGCTGCATTATGAATTAGACCAAGCAATTCAATGTGCAGGATGTAAACAAATTAACTCAGAATAATTTATTTTAAGGCTCTGTTTCTCTAAATATGCTCCTTACATTACTTGCATCGGAATCACCTGTTGTATCAGTTCTTGTCTGGCCTCTAGAATCTTCGTTTCTTCTCCCTGCCCCCTAGACCTATTGAATCCAAATCTTGGGAAGTAGGCCATAAGCACCCCCCATTTTAAACAAGCTCCTGGGTGATTCTTATCTCCAATAAAGCTTGAGAGCCACAGAATGATTACAAGGGTCTGAGACGGTCGCCAGATGTGTTATAGTTCTGGGTTTTCTTCTGCCAGGGGGCAGTGTTCTCTGACATATGGCTGGATTAATAAACCTTCCTGGAAGTTAATTTTAGTCTTTCTCATACACATTCTTGTCTCCTGACCCAACCATGAGGTGACATTATTCGAAATTTTAAACACCAGGTCAGGTGGACTTTCTTTATTGGGTTGTGTTTCTAGAAAGTTTGGGACTACATTCTAGTCACTCAGTTGGGTTTCTAGACATATGGTACACATTTGCAGGTTTTTTGGATTTCTCAGTTTTAGATAATGAAAGGTAAGTGTGTTTTGTAGTTGATTTGATGCCTGAGGTAGGGGCTTTGGTCATCCTGCTGACAGCTAATTCATATTGACGTTTTGTAGTAAAATTCTGCTGAACTATGATTAGATGGTGTGTGTGTGTGTGTGTACAGATGCACATGTGTGTGCACATGTACACTTGTGAGTATGTGTGTTTTAATGAGTTCTGTGTGTACGATGACCTGAAGACAAAGCTCCTTGACAGAACAGTTGACGGAAATGATGCCTGAGCTCAATCCTCTTAGAAAATTGGTAACAAGTGCTGTACAGAAGCCAGTTGTGGATTGACTATCACACTCAAGACTTTTTTCCCCCCTGCACAGCTACACTGCATGTCAAAAAGAATTAATGGTTGATGTTGAGCTTCTGCGTCTTTTTTTTTTTCAAGGGGAGCCTTCATTATCCTCAAGCTAGGTTTCTACAATCAAATGCCAGACAGAATCTAAAGTTGTTGGCAAGGGCCAGGGAGGTTAGAAAGAGACGGAAACAGGGTTTTGGGGAACATTTGGAACACCATGGCATATGATGCAAGGCAATCCCAGGTTTGCCTTGAGAGTTTCCTTTTCAGAGCAGAGTTTTCTGCTGTAAAAGCAAGCCCGCATGTTGAAATTGAACATAAATAGAAGAAAAATCTTACATGGGGTTAACATCTTTCATAAGTCTTGCTAAATACCCCCACTCCAAATCATTTCAGTATGGCACGTAAACTAAAGCAAGGGACTCCTGTAAAGAAATCCACAAGCCTTCCACCTCCGCAAGAGTACAAAACTAAAAGAGTTTTAGAAAGGCAACTTAAAGTTTGGCACCGTGTTTTCTTTTTTCTCAATTAGCTGTTACTGAATTCTAGAATATATAATGAAACCCAGGCCTACTGTGCAATCCACTGTAAATAAGGTCTTGCTTTTGTGCTCTCATGTTTTATTTGAGCAGAGCCACTGCTCCATTAGTAATTTGTTGCACGGTAAGTGCTGTATTTGTTTATGTACACACAGATGCTCAGGGCAAGATTGATGGTCCCCGGGCCTGGCTCGAGGAAAACCAAAGGCAAGCCTTCTTCCCTCATTTGAATCCTTAAAGCATACAATATCTAAATGACTTTCAGATTTAGAGACCTTAATTTCTTTTAGAGGTCCCCTGGCTGCCAAATGCTTAGTAAAGAAACTGACATTTACAACAGCCTCAAAAGACAGTGTTTGGTGGCTAGATGGCAACACAACTGGGAAATAATCAGGGGAACAATTTTTAAAGCTAACTTCTTGCTGCCATTGAGATTTCCTTCCTAAATTCAATCACTAATAAAGCTTCCTCATCCTATCCCTGCCCCTCCCCGCCCAAGTAAAAACCAAGCTGACAGTTTTTTTTTTTCAGGAAGAAGAGGCAGGCTGAAGTTATTTTGTCCTTCCTCACAGGGCAGAAGGACTCTCTGCTGCTTAGTTGGCATTCCCAGTATTTTGATAAAAGTTACTTCTCTGAACTCTAACAACAACACGAGGAAAAATAATGCTATCTCTTGTGTTAGTTACAATCTTGGGAGATTTTATCGTGAGAAATATTTGAGTAGTCGGGAGTAGCCGAGAATGTGGCAGTAGGGACAGGGTCATTTAAACTGCCAGAAAAAATAAATAAATGGGAAAGACAGGGAAAGTTGTTAGGTTTATAAATTATAAAACTTTCCTTGTTTTTTTTTTTTTTTTTTTTAAATAAAGCTGTGAGGTTGACTACATTGAATAACTACATTGTAAATCTTAAAAGCTTAAAGCTGGTGGAAACCCTTGTACAGCTCTGTTTCATTTTTATCGGATCAAATACATTTGGTTTCTTTTTTAAAAACCATGTTTTTGTGAGGGAAGGAAAATGAACATGCACTGTTATTGGCCACAGCAACATAAGAAACCCTCATGTTAGCAGAGGAAACCACATGAAAGTGTGTGTGTGTGTTAGGGGCGGGACGATAAGGGGGTGGAGAGAAGGAGAGGGATGTTTCAAGCCTCTTAGGCTCAGAGCTGCCATTTGTGAACAAATCGTGATGAAATCAAGCTCCGGACAAATCAGAGGAGGCTGTCAACCTCCCAGGTGGGATTACTTGTAGTTAATAGACTGAACTCAGAGCCCCAAAAAGCAGTGCATTCAGTGTAGGCAAAAGAGAACACACTGCAAAAGGCTTTCCAAGAACCCTCTGCCATGGCAAGGAGAAGCCCGTTCTGGTCCTATCAGGTAGGAGAAGGATGGCATTGTGGGGGAAAGACTTGATGTTGAGAATCAGTTCCTGATTTCGGATTTTTCTTTGTGTTTTAAAAATTAAGACAGCACTAGATGGTGCATTTGGGAAATTGTAGGATGGGATGGTGATGAAGTCCTTTGAATCACCTTCATATAATTTGACTAATTGGTCTGACCTTTCAATCTCCTTCTTCCCTTAGGTAATATCCCTGTTCACTTTTGCTGTGGGAGTCAATATCTGCTTAGGATTCACAGCAAATCGAATTAAGAGGGCAGAAGGATGGGATGAAGGTCCTCCTACAGGTAAGTGTAGAGACTATTGGCATTGTCGGTCCTTTTAAAATATTATGCACTGGATAATCAATACAAGCTCATGAAGAAATGCATTTTTAAGACAATCTTGCGGTATAACTAATTTAGTCCTAGATTTCTTTGGAATAAATATAACTCTGTGTATAATTCAGGTAAGAAAATGTGGTTTTAATTAAGAGAACACTTATGCTTACTCCATGATAACAGGCTCTTTAAATCTTTGTCCTCTGAAACTTATAAATGTTAAGATAAAATTAAAACTCTTGTTAACAAACAAGGCTAAGATAGAAGTGGTGAGAACAGGTGCTGGTTTAATATTGGAGACATAGGAATTTGATTTGTTGGCACGTGATATAGGATATAGTATTTGTTTCCAGAAACTTCTGACTTGCAAAGAAAAAAAAGAGGAGTGGAAGTGAAAAAAAAATGAATTATCTTTCTGAAACTTCAGAATTTAGGACTATGAGATTAAGATTTACCTAAGATAGGGAAAATATAAAAGAGAGGAGGTGCTTTGAAGAACTTATAGGATTGACTTGCACCCAGTTTTTTTCTTTTGGCATAAGGAAAGGTAAGTTTTAATAGTGT